>NC_068297.1:42404339-42704339 GCF_025860055.1 Xyrauchen texanus
TATAAATATCTCGGGCTTGTTTAAATTCTGCAGTCCTTCACAAGAGCACATCACATACAGCAGTGGACGCAGGAAAAGTGCAACATTGTGCAGAAATCTGACGGTCCAAACATTAAACTAACACACACACACACACACACACACACACACACACACACACACGACAGTGACACTGTAGTCTCACTGCATATAGAATTTCACAACATTATAATATTAAAGGTGGGGTATGTGATTTTCTTTTTTGACCATTTTTTCAAAATAACTTCAAATCCTATTCCTAACCCACTTACTGGCTGTAAATTAGAAGCACTGAAATGAAAATTAAGCAATTTAATCATCTGTGGAACAGGCAGGACTCGAAAAACTCCAGCCGATCATTTTCAAGACCATCTAGAATCATTGGACAGAAAATGTGTCAATCAAACGGTCGTACCATGCCCCCTCCCCGACCACCCTGGCGCTGCGTGTCCGTTAGTCATCAGCTGCTTTCAGATGGAGCGGCATTTACTACACAGAGCTGTAGTTCATCACTGACAAACTGGGCAATTTACCCTTCATTATCACGGCCCAGCTTGTTAGTGAACTAGGCTCTGTGTAGTATACGCCGCTCCATCTGAAAGCAGCTGATGGCGATTTACTAATCAATGAATGCACTTTATGTTATGTGCTTTACTGACGAGATGCGCATAACAATCTCATCTGATAACGTTATATCGGTCAGCCCTATATTTAGCCATAAACTCGGTGACAACCACGACGTCCAATATATTTTTATATATTTTATATTTATACAATATATATTTACATTTCAAAAACATCAATTTTCTAACAATACTAATGATTTATGTGACTGTTGAATGTTAATAATATCTGGTGCAACTTACCGCTGAATGTTGTGCCATGTTGACGGTCTTAGCAGGTAAATGGTGACGTCATGCAGAAACTCCAACCTATGCTAGCCTGGCTCGCTCTCAGCGATCTGAGTTTTCGCTCGTGCATGATTGCGGCGTCCATGTTTTTCGAATGGGTGGAGTCAGGGCCAGCATTGGAGGAGAGAAGGTAGGACCTTATGAGTTGTGTATTTTCAAAATCTGCCGGCCGTTTTGCAAATCACATACCCCACCTTTAATAGACATAAAAATAATGTTGCATTCATATTTTTTGTATGTCTGTACTGGAGGACAAACATTATGAAAGGAGAGACTGAATTCAGACTTTATGCAGTTGACTGTCAATATGAAACAACATTTGTAACCCATGTTAGTTCTGTAATGTGTGATATTGTAATGCGATCTGCAATGAGAAGAAATGTAGGGTTGCAATGTGGAGGGTGTAGAGTGCCTCTATATGACTGGTTGTTGAAAAACAATACATAATATAATTTTAAAAAATAGACCTCGATGAAAGATTACAAAGAAAAATATCAGTTTTATTTGGAATGACATGTATGACATTGTAAAAATAAATAGGGTGAACTTAGATTTTAAGTTGATTTGAAGAATAAGTGTGTGACTCATGAAGCGGATGTTTGTTAAGGCCCAAACATACTCTACACGTAAGTACGTGAACGCAGACGCATCTTGCAATGCAAGCTCGATTTCATGGTGGAGCAGCAATTTGAGGAGAGTCTAGCTGAACAAGTTAGATTATACAAACATTTTTCTGTCGTCTTTTCAGAAAATACAAAAGCACACACTCCTTCACTGCCCACATGTTGACTCCTGCCTAAAAATGATTTCGCCCCATAGTGGTCCAAGGTTTGTAGCAACGCAAGAGCGCACGTAATGTATGCACAACGGGACCACGCACTGGCTACATCTGTTTGCGTACTTGCGTGAAGTATATTTGGTTACTTAGTCTGGATTTGTGCTGTTAAAATGCACCATAGACTGAAAGCACATCTTACAGAGCTTGTTCATTTTCTCTTCTTGTTTCTTTAGTTCAGCTGCACAATAACTTACTTTTTCTTTTAAACTTTATTAAATAATATAGTCATTGATTAACTGCAGTTTTAAATAGATAACAATACAACCCAGAGCAAGTAAATATAGCAAGTCTTTTGTCCATAAATAGTTCCAGCATTTCAACTTTTAAAGGCTATAAATTCATTTTTCTATACAATGGGAAATCTAAATTTAGTGATGAATAATTAATTTTTCCATTTGTAAAAAGAAATTCTGAGTCTAATAATACTCCAGCAGTCTGACCGTTTCCTGCTTTTCTCTGTGTGTTAATTGTGTGGA
Source organism: Xyrauchen texanus (assembly GCF_025860055.1). Lineage (NCBI taxonomy): Eukaryota > Metazoa > Chordata > Actinopteri > Cypriniformes > Catostomidae > Xyrauchen > Xyrauchen texanus. Next base: position 42,406,583 of record NC_068297.1, read on the forward strand.
TGATGTATTAACAGTGTGATATTTAATGAGTGACAGCAGCTTGTTCATCACAGACTGTAACACATCCACACATCTCGAGCTCAGATCTGTCGCATCATACATCACTACAGAAAGACTTTGCTGCTTCATGTATTTTTCAAGTGATGTGTTTTGTTTATGTGTGTGCTTCTGTATTTTTAGGAGTTTGTCCATTGTGTGTATGTGTGTGTGTGTGTGTGTGTGTGTATTTAAGTGCAGAAAATCTCAAATCTTTGTGTGGATATATCGACAGCTGTCAGAGCTTCTGCTCATCAGTGAGTCTATAGAGCACAACAATGCCCGCCCACTAGTTCAGCCGTCTTGCTTCCAGAACTGTTTTCCCATTCATTTTTCTATAGAGATTTCATAAAATCCTTCATAAAAGAGTTGTGTGCACCATGAACCAAACCAACCAACTCTGAGGTGAAACACAACATCACAAACTTTGTTTCGAGGCAAAATTGATACTGGCTTTATTTTTTTTGGTTATAAGAAGAAACAATATATTTTATTGTAAAATATTCAGCTATATGCAATTACATGTAAGTAGATTAAGAGTGTCATTCACAGTGCATCATGGGAGTGGGCGGAGCTGCTGAGCTGTTTTGACTTCATTGTCTGTCAAATGGGAATGTGAACAACCTGTAATATAACTCCCTCATCTCCTTCCTTACGTGGTACACAACGGTGACTTTTCTCTTAAATCATGGTTCGGTTTAGGGTTTCGGTACAGTATTGCACTTTATGGTTATGGTTAAGTTTGGGGTATAGGTTTGGGGATAAACTTTTGATAAATTGTCTCACTGTTTCTCTTTCTTCCATAATACACGTTAATGTAAATTGTATGTTTTTTAAGAGCCAACTTGTACAATTTCAGCTGTTGCAGTGCTGTTGTTATTGCAGTATCCTGTCCGCACCGTCAGCTGATAGAGATTAATATAATGAACAATGTTAAAGCATTTATTTTCCTAATTCGGCACAACAGTTTCATTATGTTCTTTCATGGTGTTGATGCATTCTGAGGAGTATATAATCACTGTTTTTATGTGAGTGAGATGAGTAAAGAGCACTTTTGGATATTTGCACATGTATTTTGCTATGAGTATTTTACAAATGGACACCTGAAATTAACTGAATTAATGTCTGATTAATATAACACAAGGTACAGTGATATAAATACATGTGGAATAACGTGCATTAAGAATAACAGGTATATTATAAAACGTGATACATATTACACGAAAATAAAAGAATATGCTTGGCTCTCTTTCTTTTTTTAAATGATTGCAATACTTTGTTTTATTACACTTGCATGAAAAATAGCAGTGTGTTCTGCAATTCGTTTGTCTACAGTAAAATACTGTATGAAAATAGTCTTTTTTGGGGATTTTCTATGAGCTCAGTGCAAACAAATTGCTGAACCTCGCTGCTATTTTTCATGCCATGAGAATATATAACAGTCACAGTGATATACATATTAAATAATGTACATTAAAACAAAACACCATAAGCAGACTTTCAAAACCAGACCAGGCTTATGTTTGCAGTACAAGTTCATATACTGCAACTATTTATTTTCAACTATCAGCTGCACGTGTGCCAGTGTTTGCCAGTTGATTAGTGCCACCAGCACGCTGGATTGAGCAGATACAGCAACTGACAAAAATCTCATTAATCGCAGTCAGAAGAAAAAAACAAAAAACGAACAAAAACAAAAACCTGCGGATTGTTGGCAGACAATTTTTTCCCAATGTGCATAGCACCATAGGATTACATTGTTACCATACAAACTCTCGTTCTGAACGAACATTCATACTGAAAAAAACAGACTTGGTGTGAACAGGCCTTAAACTGTCTTGGATACAAAAGACTCATATTTGGAATCATTTGCAAGCTTAGAATCTGAACATTTCACATAATAATACCATTACTTTTGCATTTATGGTACGTAAAATAACCAAATAAAGCTTGAAATCTGCCGCATCACAAATGAGCAGCACCCTGAGCTGATGATGTAGAAATATGTATATGAATAAAAACAAATTTCATGTCTGCTCCGATCACTGCTTCATTAAACCCCTTCTATAAGCCACTAATTCCATATTTGTACTAGTCTGTGAGCTTGCTTGGATAAATAATCCAATGTTATATCTCAGATGACCAAAAAACATTTGCAGTCAGGGAGAAAAAACAAGATAAACAAATGATCAGAAAAATATTTTATCTATTGATAATAAATGTAGTAAATCATCACACATACACTTCCAACGACACAGAGATTGAGTTTCTAGTCCATTCAGAGGCCGAGATATTCGATGAAACAGTGGGGAACCAGAATTACATGCTTACAAGGGAAAACTACAAATCTCTAAAAGGGTTTTCTGTAAAATAAGACCCCTTTTTTTACAATTAGTCCACTGTATGTGCGTAAAGTGAGCTTTTACATTTGGATTTGATTTTTTACAGAAGCGTATACAATCGATTATTACCAACCACAGAGATCACTATAGGTTGATTTTTAAAGGTTTTTCAAATTTATTAAAAGGTTTATTTTAAAGTTATTGTTAACAATCTGTTGACCTACGGATAAAAGAAATGGATTTTTACATTCAGAACAAGACTGTTTCGCTCTATTGGAGCTACTTTAAACGTTCGTAGTCTGGTTGTTATGTTTTACCTGCAGTATGTCCAGGTGAAGGATTGTGAGTGAATTCCTGGTATTTTAGTAACTAATCTGTTCTGCTGTAATCATGAATCATGTGCAGTGTGGAGACTCCTCTCATTGGCTGATCTGGTGAGGGGGTGGAGGGAGTAAACAGAGCAGATTCTGTGGGTTTGTCAGGCTGTCAAGCTGATACAAACTTCCAGAATATTCAGCGGCACTCAGGGAAAAATGTCATCCTCCAGTCCAGAAGACCTCAGAGTAGAACCACAGTCCTGAGATGGGATTTTTCAGGAAAGTCTTAATGTAAAGTATGCAGTAGACCTGGATGAGCAGTCTATATCAGAGCACACAGAACATCTAAAAAAATTAAAAATACATGTACATTCTGGTGTCAATCCACATGTACAAAAATGTACATGTAAAGGTTATGTACGAGTACCCCAAGTAATAATGAGATCAGACTGGTATTGTAGCACTCAGCTGGGCAGTTTGGAAGAATAATACATTTTTCTAGTGTGACTTGGTTTTACTTCTATTTTTCAATTTATTTATCTGAATTTAAACACAAAACTGAATAACTGCTTTGTCATAAAGACACATGGGTGGTATCAGAGCATATAGTCCCAATGTAATTTGTACATATATATTTGTACATTTTCACTGTATTAATTAGTGATGGAATGAATTTCCAACCTTCACCTAACCCAACTATTCTGGGTGTTCTATTTATTCTTAGCCTTTTCTTTTTTTATAAATCCCAATGTTCTGCATTTACACTCTTCTAGTATTCAGTTGAGATTTGGTATGATTTGTTTAGTTTTCTTCCTTGGATTAATTGCTCATTATTCTCATTTGAATGAAAGTGTCAGCTAAATGAACAAATATAAATGCACTTGCCACATTTCAAACATGTCAATATGAGTCGTCAGAGGATAATGGTCAAGTATTTGAATTGACGTCCACGTCAGGTGGATAAGAGCAGTGGGGGTGTCCACAATCTGCACTAATGGAGCCGGAGAAAGAGCCTGTGTCACTGCTGTCAACATCTTGTGTTTTCAGGCAGTTGTTGCCTTCAGCAGGCCTGTAATTCAGAGCCATTAAAAGTGCCATCTGCGCAGGAGAGCCGCTTCCAACAGAGTCAGCAAATGCCCTCCTTCTTCCAGCATCATTCTCCAACACTTTCTCATAGGAAACTTTTGGCATGGCTTGAAAGCATAACCACCGCTTGTGTCACGACAACGATCATAAAGTCAATCATGAAGGTAGAATTACAGAGCAATCAGTGTCAAGCTCAGGGTTTCTTGCGTACCCGAGATCTCGCCCTCATGCACCTGAAAGGTGAGCGGTTCGAAAGGGAGCGCTACCATGGATTCCTCAGATCATTGACAGTGTCCTGGTGTTTAATATGCAGATGTGAGCCAATTACATGCAATTAGAGCAGCTGATTTGATAAAACTGCAGGGAATGCTGATGATTCAGTGTGTTCTGACTAGTCCTGCCTGGACATACTTTTCCCTATCAGCGAAGTCGGATCTAATTTGACACCTTACATTTGATATCCGGCTAGTGAGATACAACATTTGCAATGAAGTAAAAGATATGTTTTGGTCTCAGTACTGTTAGGTTTAAAATTTTCAATTAAGCCGCCTTTTCACTGCATCTGTCAAATTACACATGATAGACCAGTCTTTACCAAAGGAGAGTCTGATGGAGCCAGCTTGGAGTTCAGTACAGCATCATTATCATCTATAGACCAATAATGTGTAATCCATCAACACATCTTTGTACTATTTTAAGAGTACCCAAGCATTAGTGATCAATGCATCCAAAACCCAAATAGGATTGACCATCAGAGGATGCAATTTTGGGTTAGGATACATTGAAATATTTCAACTTGATCTACTAGACCATATGTAATGGCCCCGTATGGATGTGATTTATTCTGTTCAAGTATTCCTTGTATTCCTAACCCAGTAGGATTTCATGTAGGGTCCCCATATGCTCTGAAATGGCCCTGCACATTATTATGACATTGAATATGTTTACATGGTTAGTTATAATCGAACTACCATGGGATTATGTGTTGTCAAGCTACAGTCTTCATTTCTCTGTCAAAGTATACGACACAATGTGCCATCGAATCGCCAAATAAAGTATGACAGCTGAGAAAGTGAGATACATGTTTTCCAGTTAACCTTTTGCATCATAGTAGTGTGTGGAAGAAGTCAGCTAAGAAGCTTTTTCTTCTTAGCTGAGTTCTTAGTCAGCTAAGAACGTCTCGCTTAAACCGCAAGATGTACATCTAACTTTATAGCCACGTGCCTTTCTTGAATGAAACTGGACTTTTAAAGTGCATGTTAATGCACTCAGTGACCCAACTGAAATAATCAAACAATCCAATATATCAATAAACTTAGAATCAAAGCTCCCCAACACTGGTTAGTCCTAATACAGGTCACTCTGCTGGAAGCATGTGACAGAAGATATTCTGATGTTAAAAACATGTGCTGTCTCAGTAGTGCACGTCATGCTATTTTATGCGTGCAGATAAACTTGAGCTGTATGCCTGTCAGAGGCTGCTATGGGGGGCATACCACGATACATCCATCCTGTCACTTAAAACCCCGATGCATTGAGAGATTTAGAAATGGGAAACACCTGTAGCCAGGCGAGGAGGAGACCCTCGGATCTCCCAGTTTTCCACAGTGCTGGAGAGCAGTGCACCAGCGTGACCAATATGTGAGCAAGAAGTGTGAGGAAGTTCTGTCTCATGTGTTTGTCCTGTAAACACAAACATCACAAGTGAGATTGAGAATTCAAAATCCTGACAAATGTGTAACCACATGCAGGGTTCTAAATTATTTCTGATGTTCCATATGGCTGCAGAATCTTCAGAGTTTATTAAGGTTTCTAGCTGTCATCTAAAAGCTAATGCACACTATGGCTTGCAGAACTAATAATTTTTACCAGTCATTAGACAACTATGGTTGCAAGTTCCATCATTACCAAAATAGTTCAACAATATGCTGTTTCCCAAGAACAGGGTTTTTTACTTAACATTTTTTTATTGATTCAAAGAAAAAAACACACATGAGAAAAAGACAACACATACACAACGAATCAACATTTAACTTTTAACACCCACCAAACACCAACTCCACCCTAACCCCCAACAAACACCTCCGTGGTCACATAAAATAATACACACACACAAACAAACCAACCAAAAAAATAAATACAATATATAATAAACATAATTAATCTAAACTTCTCTCTCACCATCCCTTCCCCAAGAGTCCCCCAAAACCATCAAATACCTACCCCACTTTCTGATAAACAAGTCCCCAAACCCCAGCTTTCTACCTACCTTCCTTTCCGCTGTCCCCCAAAGCAAACATAGAGCTGCTCAGATATCCTAAAGCTCTGCGTACGATCCAAGGACACAGCTATGTGCCAGCACATCTGTCCTGAGGGGGGCTCCCATCAGGGAATACCCGAGCGGCAGTGGGAGGATTCACGGGAAGCGAACAGGTCTACATGTGCTTTGCCGAATTGACTCCAAATCAGCTGTATCACCTGGGGGTGGAGTCTCCACTCTCCGCTGAGCGTTGTCTGCAGCAAAAGCACGTCCAATGTGGCATTGAGGCTGCCCGGGATATGATCGGCCCGCAGCAACCTCAGCCGCTGCTGACTCCAGAGGAGGAGATGATGGGCAAGTTGCGACATGCAATGAGAGCTTACTCCGCTTTGCTGATTTATACACTCACCTAAAGGATTATTAGGAACACCTGTTCAATTTCTCATTAATGCAATTATCTAATCAACCAATCACATGGCAGTTGCTTCAATGCGTTTAGGGGTGTGGTCCTGGTCAAGACAATCTCCTGAACTCCAAACTGAATGTCAGAATGGGAAAGAAAGGTGATTTAAGCAATTTTGAGCGTGGCATGGTTGTTGGTGCCAGACAGGCCGGTCTGAGTATTTCACAATCTGCTCAGTTACTGGGATTTTCACGCACAACCATTTCTAGGGTTTATAAAGAATGGTGTGAAAAGGAAAAACATCCAGTATGCGGCAGTCCTGTGGGCTGAAAATGCCTTGTTGATGCTAGAGGTCAGAGGAGAATGGGCCGACTGATTCAAGCTGATAGAAGAGCAACTTTGCCTGAAATAACCACACGCTACAACCGAGGTATGCAGAAAAGCATTTGTGAAGCCACAACACAAACAACCTTGAGGCGGATGGGCTACAACAGCAGAAGACCCCACCGGTACCACTCATCTCCACTACAAATAGGAAAAAGAGGCTACAATTTGCAAGAGCTCACCAAAATTGGACAGTTGAAGACTGGAAAAATGTTGCCTGGTCTGATGAGTCTCGATTTCTGTTGAGACATTCAGATGGTAGAGTCAGAATTTGGCGTAAACAGAATGAGAACATGGATCCATCATGCCTTGTTACCACTGTGCAGACTGGTGGTGGTGGTGTAATGGTGTGGGGGATGTTTTCTTGGCACACTTTAGGCCCCTTAGTGCCAATTGGGCATCGCTTAAATGCCACGGCCTACCTGAGCATTGTTTCTGACCATGTCCATCCCTTTATGGCCACCATGTACCCATCCTCTGATGGCTACTTCCAGCAGGATAATGCACCATGTCACAAAGCTCGAATCATTTCAAATTGGTTTCTTGAGCATGACAATGAGTTCACTGTACTAAAATGGCCCCCACAGTCACCAGATCTCAACCCAATAGAGCATCTTTGGGACGTGGTGGAAAGGGAGCTTCGTGCCCTGGATGTGCATCCCACAAATCTCCATCAACTGCAAGATGCTATCCTATCAATATGGGCCAACATTTCTAAAGAATGCTTTCAGCACCTTGTTGAATCAATGCCACATAGAATTAAGGCAGTTCTGAAGGCGAAAGGGGGTCAAACACAGTATTAGTATGGTGTTCCTAATAATCCTTTAGGTGAGTGTATCTTTTCCTTTTCTGTTTAATTTGTTAGAATCAATAAAAAGTGTTAATCGAAAAATAAACTTAATTGTATTCCTAGTCTTGATGTTAATATTTATTTTTATAAAATGACTTGAAAATGGGCCCTAATACTAATCCTTAGAAAAACAATGCTTGGGTCCAAATTACTGTGTATCGGATTACGCCCAACTTTGTTGGTGGGTCTCTGTTACCTCACTTAAATTACTCCCCACATGGAGTGCAACATCAGTAGTATTTGCGATTTCTGGAGAGTCAACACCAAGTTGACAGAGATAGTTAGCGAAGAGAATGTCTGTGCAGCTGGCTCAGGGTGCTTCACAAGCATTTAGCCTTGTATGTGAAACTCCTAATTAATTCAGACCATCTCAGATGTCCCATAGCGTGATTTAATTATAACGTGTGTGTAAACCAGACTAATCTTGTGAGAAATCAGTGACAGGGGCTTGAATATTCTGTAGGCTAAAATTGGCCTTTGCTTTTGAGACTTCCGCAATGATCATCCTAGTGACCAAAGCTGGTACCACAGTTGAACGCATTGCATTGTTGTTATGACATTACTGTACTCCTAACTAGAGGTCTATGATACGATCAGATTTCTTGCAGCAAGGGATTACATATCTGAGTTGAAAGTGGTAAAACGTCCATGAGTTGTTTGTGGGAGCAGGTGGTCAGAGAAGAGCCTGAAAAATCTGATGTGGTATGTAAGAATGGCAGAGCGAAGCGTGGACACACTGTGTCATCAAAGGATGTGAAACTGGGATTGGAAAATGGTCAATTTAAGTGTTAAGAAACCAACCTCAGGCAAGTCAGATGGGCATCATGTCACGTGCCATCTGATAATAGGAATAACAGAAAAATAAAATGTTATTTTTGTACACGTTGTTTATTTGTATGACTTTTGCCCTATGTGGAAAACTCATGCAGGGTTTCGGGAACGGGAGCGGTTGGAAAGAAAACCACTGTGGGTAGAGAGCGGGTGAACATGGAGTAAAATTCAGAGGGAGTATTCGGGATAGAAACTTGCTGGAGGGACGGGGATGGAAAAAATGCAGACCTCTACTCCTAACCCAAACCCTAAAAGTACCAAAACAGCATTCTTTCACTTACCTCCTTGCTAATGAGGGATATGAGTAATTTGGAGCATGAGCATTCGCTACTTGGTAGCACTTGTCCAGAATTCTACACATCATGTTTGAATTTGCATGTAAATATTTTGGGGAACAACGCTCTGATTTTTTATGTTATTCCAAATGTATTTTCTCATAAAAGTTTACTTTTTAAAGCTAATTTCATGCAAATACTGTCACATATTACCTGTCTTTTGTCTTGACTTTTATGTTGAAATTCTTGTTCAGTTTCTGTTTCCTGTTTTTGTAGTGCTTTGTAGCTTAATTTTATGATTGGTTTTCCCCTGATTGTTTCCACAAGTGTTCCTCTTTCCCTTTTTTGCCCCCTGTGTATTTAAGCCCTTGATTGCCCTGTTTCATTTGTTCATCTTTGCATGTTTAGTTTAATTCTCTGTACTTGGTTCCCTGTGTTTTGGTTTTCTTGATATTCTGAATTAGTTTGGTTATTTTTCCAGTTAATAAAGCTGCATTTAGATCCTCTTTCCTCACCTGCCTCATCACAGAGGAAAACTAATCATAAAATGAAACTACAAAGGACTACAAAAACAGGAAACGGGAACTAAACAAGAATTTCAATATAAAAGTCAAGACAAAAGACAGAATACGTGACAGATACACCGAGACACAGTTTGTAGACAAAGAGAATTGTCCTGCTGTCACAGAATCTAACTCAGTGCGACTCCTAGTTAACACAGCCCTAAAAACACCAGCATTTCAAACATTGTGAAGATGGCTTTTGGATATAGAGTGTTGGAGAACAGAACTGTCATGTTCACACTCAACCAACAAACTGCTTTAAAGTGGCTGGAGAAAAAAATGAGTCTGAGTAAAAACCTAAAAGCATTTTTAATCTGGCTCAAAATTTCACTAGAACTGGTGACTTTCCGTGTTGTTGTAGGCCTTCAAAGAAAAAGATTGGAAAGGTAGAGGTTGTGGATGAAGTGAATGATGAGTGGAAAAGAGATTATAATTTTTTTGGGCATGAAATGCGGTCACAAGATGAATTGAAGTTTGCAGAATTTTCCTCAGTTTGCCCTTGAGCGGTTTAAGGATCTGCTTCAGATGGTGACTGCTCTGATTCAAAGACACTCCACTAAGAATTTAATTTCTATGGAGTTGGCATGGGCTATTACATCATAATCATGGCCATGGTTTGTGATGAAGTCAGATTACATCAGGGTTTGTTGAAAAACCATTCCATAACCTGACAAACACAGATTGACGTCCAGTCGGTCAAAAGAAACAACAACGAAAACGTTGGAGGTTGGTGTTTGTTGGCTCAGTGTAAACTAGTTCTAAGTGTGTTTATAAACTGGTCAGAGATTTGAGGTTTTTGAGCGAAATAATTATGAACTTCAATATGTTGTCAAACAAACATCCTCTTCTCCAGATGATCTCAACAAAGCTCTACCGTCTCACTGGAGGACATTCTGATTCAAAACATTTGTGTCTTCAGCAGTTGACCAGCTTCAAACCCCAGCACATCGGTTTGATATGAAAGTGAAGAAAATATGTTTTTATCTTTCCTCCGTGATATTTTCGTGTAGTCGTGTAGTCTGTCGTATCTATTGATGTCTGCAGTTCATGAGTCAAATAAGTTCACATGGATGTGACGTGAAGCCCCAGCATCAATTCACTAACTGTTATTCTCTTTTTATAAGACATATGCCAACATTGTGCTAAAACTTTTGTGGCAGTATAATAACTGTCCGTTTGTTTGCAGTGAAACACACACCTTATCTTCCCCTTCACAAATCCCTCTCTCTCAGTCTTTGGCAAAATTAATTACTGTATGTTCTGCTTTATGAGCATGTCAGAAGGAGATGATAAATGACCTGCAATATCAAGAGATTTAACTGGTACTTCAAGACACACACACACTCTGCAGACATTAATCAATGGTCTCATATTTGTTATTAAATTACTAGTGGAATGAATCCAGCCACAATGTCATTACCAGTGCTTCAGAGCCGTAATAGCAAGCCTCCATATCACATGAGGAATCTGATGTCATTACACAAGTTTCTCTGCCCTCATTACGGTTTCAGAGGAACAGGAACCATCACAGTGTGTTACAGTGAAATTCATCTTAACATGATTTAACGTAACACCTCGTGGACCCAAATAGGGCGGTTAAATGGACCCAAAAATGACTGCTTTATGCACCTTTGATGGCTGAGTCGAGCCATCATTGAGAAGCAGAAACATATTCATGAATGTCCTGAAAACACATTTGAATGTTTCCTCAAGAGAAGGAAATTATTTGAAAGCACATGGTCAGCACCCACCTGTCCACCTGTGAACTATACTCTACATTTGGTGTGAGCCTGTGATATTTTTATCTTAATTGATTTTTAGGACTGCAAGGGTACATGTATCCACGCTGATCTAACTGGATACAGGGCCTTCAGTACGGTACACACAGTCAAACGAACGGTTACATATCTTAGCATGCGAAACCAATATTAAAACAATCTATACTGAACAACACAAACTGTGTAAAACTAAAATGAAAAAATATTGCAGAGCAACACAGGACCGCATGCAACCAAAACCGAACAGTACACTAGAAACTGCGTATCAGATAAATGCATGTAAATGCATGCTCGCTATTATTCCCAACTGTGATGGAACTAAACAAAATACAAAAATCTGTCAGATTTAAATAAGTCAGACATTGAGGACCCACCACCGTCTCTAAAATCTGTTGTTTGGGTGCATTATGGTTTCACAGTAAACTACAGTAATACTGGGCAATGAGTAGTGAACAGGACGAAAACTGTGTGTCAGCTCAATTTCACCGAAGTCTGGTATGTATCACGAAGCGCATCTAACATGATGACTCATTGTCGGTGACATCATCCACATACGTCACTTGAGCTCACAGGAGCAAAGCATAAACAGCCCATGCAAGTTAGTCTCACCACGATGTTGAAGAATCCTCTCGTTGCAAGCTCAGACAGAGCTAAAGCGATAATAAACTTCGTAAGATTATGTATTGCTGCAGATAAGTGACCATAATCAGTTGTCAAGAGCACAGGATTTAAGCACCTGCTTAACATGCTTGAGCCCCGTTATAAAAGTTCCTACAAGAATGCAGTTTTGCAATTCTGTAGTGCCTGCTCTACATTAACAAGCATGCTGTAGTTGTCCAGCAGGGGACATTGTCAATGCTAACAGATCCAACCTCTCCTTTGATAATGCGTATATTCTGATTTCCCTGAAAAAAAATGTAGTGATAAGTAGTGAGCTGAAAAGGCTGTATTTCTTCAATGAAATTACAAAGTGCAGTAATGTATGAATGAGCATACACAAAAATAACTATTTTAAATGTGCTATGCAATAAATCATACATGCAAAGTCAGTGGACATGGCCATGAAGTTTGATGTCTAGGCGCTAGTGGGTTTGCAATATTGTGCGAACAAAGCACTAATGGGCGGAGTCAAGTGCAGTTTAATGTTCTTCTCCAGTTATTGAACTCGCTGCATGATATAATCTCTATTATATAGTCCATTCCCTCAAACAACAGCGATATAAACAAACACAGCACATTCAGAAGAAGTTGGTTGTGTAAATGGACTGTGTGTAATGAATTAGAAGAATAGAAATATGGACTTACGTTCTTTTGTGCATTAACTGTGTCCTGGTTGAATATCAGACATATTTCTATGACAGTGAAACGCTCATTTTATATGCTTAGATGATGTGATTCTCATCAGGATTTGGATGAAGGCTCTGCTAAATTCGGCATAATGTAAGTATTATTAATAATTTTATCGTCTTACACACAAATAATGGCTAATATTAACAGTGATAGTATCGGCACTTCAGTTCTACTGGTCAATTGTGATTTTGAAAAAGTACATTAATTTATTGAAAAAAAGTAAATAAATAAACCAAAATATTTCTAAATTTCAATTACAGTTCAAATGAAACTAAAATATAATCGACATAACACAATGGTGAAACAAATGATACCAAATCAAGACATTTTACTCTCTCCAACTTCTTCCACCAGCTCCTTCTGCAAAATCACTCTTCAACAGGAGGAAAAACAGCATTATAAAGTAGATCATAAATACAATTATAAATATAAACATAATAATAAACCATGACATCTCATAAATGTTTGTTTCATAAGATATCTACAACAGTGATTGTCAGGGACATCATTTAATGTTCCACTATATTTTCAGAGTTTGGACATTTATCATCACCTGCTGGTGAATCTCCAAACTGCAAATGCAGGAACTGAGTTTAGACTTTGTGCTGAAAACAGACCTGCTTCTAAAACATCTTAAAACAATGAACTATTTCGTGAAAATTCCAGATAACACTCAAGCATTTAATTAACATACAAAACAACCACAGTTTGCGTGCATGCACCCACTGATAGCGCAAACACTCCCACCCACGCCCACTTGCGCTGGAATGAAAATTGTGCTTAGAATTAGCACTCTCAAAAAAACATTGTAAAAGATGTAGCGCATGGTTGTAGCGCCCTAGATGTTTCACACTGCTGGAGTCCTGCAACAGATGGATCTCAACATCACTGGGTCACTCTTACATGAAGAGACAGAATCCTAAATGCATATAACTGTGTTCTGTAAGATCTCAAAAATGCTTGGAACTCTCAGTCTGCCAAAAGCTTTGAATAACCTTGTTATAATACCACAATAGTTTATGGAAAATTGGACAAATGGTATTCCTGGGAGTACCATATGGTACATCAATATGGTAATTATTCAGTGTATATTAGGATATATCATGTTATACACCAGAATACCTTAGAATAACACCTGATATGTGAAATATGTGGACGTGTCTTCCTGCATTACAGGTTTATCAGTGAGTGTTCAGAGGCTGGTGTAAGTACAATTCATCAGGTGAGTACAGGAACCTGCAGCGTTACGCTAGTAAAACATCATACTTCAGGGAAGACCTCTGATGCATCCTGTGATCTCTCTTATACACACACACACACACACACTCAAACCCCTGATGCAAACAGGAAATAATCAGGGTAAAGTGTTCAGAGGAATGCAAATATTTTTTTCAGAGCAGTAAAAAAACAACACACCCCCTTGATGCACAAGAATCGCACACCCACAAACCCCTCACCAGCTCTACCCCGATTACATTTGCATAAAACATTAAGCAAAACAAAATGATTACACCTGACAAGTACAGCCGCAGGAAAACATCGCCAGTGGATCGTGGAATCATTTCCTAGTCAAGCGACTGCTCCATAACTGGCTTTCCAAGCAGCGATTAACTCTGAGCTTTTGTTTGCACGTGGAACCCCTCCGCCCCTCTGCATCTCTCACATAAATCCCATAACTGGGCCTGAAATCAGGTTACCCTGCACCTCGCTGATAGGGCATTGTGACTGATATGCTAAAATCGATCTGAGATCGACGCCCTTGTTTGCGTCCGTAAAATCGTGCCTCTGCTATTTTGTATTCTTTTCTTAAATGTGGGTCTTGTAATGCAATTAAACGGTGCATGTAAGCTGCCCCCGCAGCCCCACACTATTGTTTTGCACACAAAACAAATTCATCTGCAGTCAGCTTCGACGCCACTGTTTAACCTGGGGTGAAATTAAATAATTTGGGTGAATATTAAGCAAAGAATTGTATCGGCCGGCTTGTCATAGATGATCAGCGGTAGTTCGTCTTCAAAAAGATGATCATCAAAACATTAATATCCTTCCTTTTCATTTGAGTGAGTGATGAAAATCCATGATGTCAAGCTCTCGGATGAAGGTTGCTCACAGATAAAACTGAGAGAGAGAGTGAGAGAGAGAGAAAGAGAGAGAGAGAGAGAGATTATTGAACATTTTCATATTTCTCCCCAGACGGCTTGAAGAATGTTAATATTTGGTGGAATATTTGCACGCATTTAACTTGGGGAACACGAGCTGATAAGCGCTGACAGTGGCAGTGATCTTCTGTGTGACAGAAGGTGTCAAAAACACCAGTGATGCTGTCATGCTGACAAACTTTTCAAAGGCACAATATACACACGAGCTGTTATTGAAGTGTGCTGCGGGCTGCACTCGCGACGATGTCCCTGCAGTTATGGATACCGTTAAATTATGAATTCTGTGGCTCTCTGCATTCACATGCCAACAAACTTTAAATGTGTCAGTATAGCACTATTTATGGCAAGCTCAGATCCAAGAGAAAATATTATGTAAAAACCAACAGTCTTATGGTGATTTAAAAATGTACTTTGATATGATAATTCCAAATGAAATATGAACTCATTCATTCCAAATGTTCACCCTGGAATAAAAGAGCAGGATTAAATTGGAATAGATATTTAACCTTCATAGTCAGGAAAAAGATCTTGTCTTAAGTTCACTGACAGACGGGAGCAGAATTTTCCATAAACAGATTCATCATAAGAGCCTGGAGAGATCATTTTAGAACATTTAGTTTTTATTTATTTTCATTTATTTTATTTATGCATTTGGCAGACACTTTTATCCAAAGTGACTTACAGTGCACTTATTACAGGGACAATCCCCCCGGAGCAACCTGGAGTTAAGTGTCTTGCTCAAGGACACAATGTTGGTGGCTGTGGGGCTCGAAACAGCAACCTTCTGATTACCAGATTACCAGTGCTTTATGTGCTTTACACCACTACACCACCACCACTCGGTTTAACCTAAAATAATTTCTCAAAGGATGCTACATGATAAATTATGTAAAACATGTTCTAGTAAATAAAAAACAATATGTACAATTTTTATTGTTGTTGTATTCTGAAATGTTTCAGATCACAATTCATTACGCAACACAAGTTGCATTCTCAGCATTGCCTCAAGGAGCGCTACAGTGCGCATAACACCCTGTCTACACGGGGCGCGTCGGTTGATGTGACACACCACAACAGCTTGAGGCTGTCTACACTGGAAATGTTGACAAGAATGTTCTAAACTGTTTAATTTGGTTGGAGCATCAACGCGTGCAGCGCAAAATGGAATGCAGCACCCGTTTATTGTCGGTGCAACGCACGCTACGCAACAGTCATTTTCAGCATGGACCGCATCATTGATTATAATGAGGTTCTTTTACTTTTGACATGACACAACACTCATGTCTGGTGTAGACAGGCTGTCATCTTCTACAGTCAGTTTCCTTTTTCAGGTCAACGACTGTCATGGTGGATCAAAATTTTTGGAGACTATTGATAAGTGATCAAAGCAAAAATGAATTTACTTACTAAGTGTTTTTGTTGTGTTTTCCTGTAAAATGTGAGTTGTGAAGTTAGTTGTGTTCAGCTGCAATACAGTGAAGAGGAATGCATATTTTATAAACTCCCCTCCCCCGATGCATATCAGTAAATCGTCTTGGGTTACTTAAATGTAACCCTTGTCCCTGATAAAAGCGGAATGAGATGCTGCGCTGGAAGCGCTTTGGGAACACCTTCATGTGTGTGACCAGCTGTGAATATGTGTGTAACACGTCAGTGAACATTGATCGAAATGTATAGCCTCTGCCAGTGTAATCATTGGATGCACCTGGGGCTGGGCTATAAATAGATGCATCACTGGAGCATCGTCAGGTATTTTGTCTGAAGAGCAGTCCCGGGGTATCCCAGTGCGGCAGGGAAGCGCAGCATCTCGTTCCGCTTTTATCAGGGAACAAGGGTTACATTTAAGTAACCCGAGACGTTCCCTTTACAAAAAGCTACACTTCTGATGCTGTGCTGGAAGAACTTTGGGAACGAGAATACCCACGCCGCTGCACTGTGGCTGTCCGGACCCCCTAAAGTTGAGTAGTGTGCTCACAAGAGCGTGAGAGGCCTCAGACATGAGCTTGAGATGTCGACTCAAGGACATAAGAGCCCGGAGTGGCAAGAACATCCAAACTATAAAAATCGAATGAATGTGTGCCAACCTGCCGCATCACAAATTTGCTGCAGAGGGAGACCTCTAGCCAAGGCTTTAGAGGAGATGAGCCCTCTGGAAGAGTGAGCCCTGATACTTGCTGGCGAAGCTTGACCGCGCACCTCGTAGGCCAGGGCAGTAGCGTCCCTCACCCAATGCGACATAGTCTGCTTAGAGGTGGCCGCCCCACTGTTGCGGCTCTCAAGGCAAACTAATAGTTGCCCTGACTTACGCCACTGGCTAGTGCGGTGGACATACGTCTAAAGGACACAGACTGGACACAGTCTTTGAAGTCTTTCCTGCTCCGGGGTTGCAAACGGCAGGGAGCAGAAGGCTTAGAGAGTGACCAGATGTAGGGTCGCGAAAGGCACCTTAGGCAGGTAGTCAGGATGAGGGTGCAAAATTTCTTTGGTCATTCCTGGGGAAAACTCTAAACAGGCTGGCAAAACAGACAGAGCCTGTAGGTCCCCAATTCTCCATAAGAAAAACAATATTGGGAGTCAGAAGTCTGTCAGACGCTGACTCTAGAGGTTCAAAGGGGGTCTCAACCAGACCCTCAAGTCCTATGAAGAGGTCCTGGTCCTAGCAGGAGGCCACAGTCGCATGGCTCCACGAATGAAGCGAGCGAGTAGAGGATGCCTCCTAAAGGGCATCCCGTCCATCAAGGCATGGCAAGCCGAAATGGCGGCCACGTAGACCCTAAGAGAGGTGGGGCATCTGCCTGCTGACAGTTCTTCCTGCAGAAAGTCCAGAACTGAAGCAATCTGGCAGTTAACTGGTTCTGCATTATGAACTTTTAGTAGAGGGAAACGCATACAGGCGCATCCATGTATGCGCCACCGCATCCAGTCCCAAGGGGGGGGCTGGGTGACTCAGGGAGAAGTAGAGGAGACATTGCGCTGTTCATAGAGGCGAAGAGGTCCTCTTCTGCCCTTTAAAATCTCACCCAGATTTGTTCCAAGTGGAGGGAGCCCTAGAACTTAAAATGGTCTCGATAACCTCAGGAGAAAGCCCTGTGTACCTCAGTTGGTACCCTTCAGGGGCCAAGCATGAAAGGTTCCACAATTCGGGCAGGGGATGAAATATTGTCCCCTGTGCCTGAGAAAGAAGGTCCTTCCTGTTCAGAATCGCCCAAGGCGAGCCGCCGAGGAGAGATATTAACTCCGAGAACCACACCCTGTTCGGCCAGCACGGCGCTATCAGTAAGAGGCAAGACCCTTGCTGGCGAACTCTGGCCAAGACTCCCGGGAGCAGAGAAACCAGGGGAAATATATTACGTTATATTATTATATTACATATATGGCCCGGAATATATATAAATACATTCCGGGCCATATATGCACCATCGCGTCCAGATCCAGGGGGACTGGGTGACTCAGGGAGAAGTAGAGGAGACATTGTGCTGTTCATAGAGGTGAAGAGGTCCTCTTCTGCCCTTTAAAATCTCACCCAGATTTGTTCCACTACCTCGGGGTGGAGTTTCCACTCCCCTGTCTGTATTTTCTGTCTGGACAGTAAATCTGCTCCCACATATGGGCATCCAGGGATATAAACTGCCCTGACTGACAGGAGTTGCCCTGGGCCCCAAGGAGAATCTGACGTGCCAGAGATTTAGCTGACGTGAATGTGAACCTCCTTGATGGTTTATGTAAGAGACTACCACTGTATTGCCCACCCGCACCAAGACATGGAAGCCTCTGGAGGAAGTATTTCAGGGCCAGAAATAGGAGACAGTTACTGTGACAACCGAGCTGATGACCCTCCCATTCCCCTTGAGCTGGATGACCACTTAAGACCGCTACCCAGCCCGTCAGGGAGGTGTCTGTCGTTAGCAGCCTGTGATGACGAGACGCACCTAGAGTGGGACCCAAGGTAAGAAACCAGGGTCTGAACCACATAGAAAGGGAACGAAGCCCGCGGCGCGTAACCCTTATCAGCCTAGAGGATTGGCCCTTGGCTGAAATCCCCTGGCTTTGAGCCACAACTGAAACAGTCTCATGTGCAAAAGGTCCAAAGGGATCACCGAGGACGCAGTTGCCCTTAGACCTAGTAATCATTGATACTGATGAACAGTGCAACTTTGGCCTAGCCTGATACTGGAAGGCTTCGCCCCCGAAAGCGAACCTCAGGAACTTCCTGTGCTGTGGCAGAATTTCTACATGAAGATATGCATCCATGAGGTCGATCGTGATCAGCCAAACGTGATGTTGGGCTTGTGACATGATCGTCCTGACAGTTAGCATCTTAGACTTGAACACCCTGACTGAGCATTTCAAGCCTTGATGATCTAAGGTCGGATGCAACCCCCCACCCTTCTTGGGAACCAGGAAGTATTTGGTGTAATAACCTGACTCTTTCTCTGGAAGGGGAATACGTTCTATGGCCCCTTAGACCGAGAGATTTTGCAGATCTTTCCACAGTAGACATGCCTGCTCCGGTTTACGGTAGTGGGACCACGGCATTGAAACACGGAGGGCGGCGAGCGAATTGAATTCGGTAGCCCTTTACTACAGAACCCGCACTCAGGTCCTTCAGCAGGTAAGCCTGGTATGCCTGTAGCACTGCCATCGTGTGCAGAGCAGCACCAGCCTGACCCGCCGCTTGATAAGCCCTCCCCACTAAAATGGAGGTAGTTCTGCAAGGCTTTGTGGGGAGGGAGGTTTTTTTAAAACTCTTGTTCACGTGGCCAGTCTAGCTGTAGTCTTGCCACAGCCCGAGTAACCACCTTGAGTAATTTCTCAGCTCATGTCCCATGAATCTGAGCCACCAAGTGTGCGCTTCTGCTCATTCAGCCCATTCAGCCCACCACTGAAAGACCCCATACTTGATAGCTCGTCCCCCTCACAGGGACGGCGCTATCAGACCCATGGTGATGCTGTAGCTGCCGGTGGCCCAACCCTACTGCTAGTCCCAGCATCCCTACGGAGTAGATTCTGACTCCCCAGTATGGAGAAGAACCAGTCACTCCATCCCTGATTTACTCAGTATAGCATCGTCCAGAGACAGTAGGCTGTGTCAGTTTAGAGAATTAGCACATGATCAAAGTGTTTAATCTTGATACCCCTGGAAGTAACATAGAGTTGTAAGATATAAACTATGTACTGTCATACATCCCTGAGGCCACTATGGCAGATAAACTCCTACTTCTGAGAAAAACAACAGTGCAAACAGTCTATGGTTTCATGGAGAGACAAAGTTCAGTCATTGTTGGTAATTACAATGAACTGTGTAGGGCCCTGATAGCAGAATTCAGAATATATCAAAACCTGTCTGACTAAGCAAAATTGCTATGAATCACCAAGAGAGTATTATGAACGCTTACGCAGAGTGTGTTTTGCTGGTGCTGATTCTCCTAGGGCAGAAGAGGATATGATGTTTAATAGTCTGTTTGTGAGTAATTTGCATCCAACAATTAGGAAATACCTTTCACTGCTGGTACATGTGGATGACATGACTACAGCAGAATTAAGACAGCTTGCAATAAGGGCCTGGGAGAGTGAGAAGTTACTCACAGACAAGAAAAACAGGGACCCATGTACTCAAGTCAAGTCAAGTGGTTTTTATTGTCGTTTCAACCATATACAGTTAGAACGGTACACAGCAAAACGAGACAACGTTCCTCCAGGACCATGGTGCTACATAAAAACAACAAAGGACCAACATAGGACCACATGAGACTACACAACGAAATAAAATACCTATATAAACTACCTATATATACCTATATAAAGTGCACGTGCAAACCTGTGCAAAAAGTACAGGACAGTACAACAAATTACTGACAATGAACAGGACAATAGACAGTGCAGCGCCGACCAGTACTCAGTAGTGCAAAAAGATGACAGTTTCTAAAAATGTAAACATAACATACTATGAGATAGTGTTCTATGCACATAGCAGTTATTGAGGTAGCAGACAGTTATAAAGTGACAGTAATTAAAGTGCAACTCAGGACACGTGTGTGTCAAACCAGTCTCTGAGTATTGAGGAGTCTGATGGCTTGGGGAAGAAGCTGTTACACAGTCTGGCCGTGAGGGCCCGAATGCTTCGGTGCCTCTTGCCAGGCGGGAGGAGGGTAAAGACTTTGTGTGAGGGGTGTGTGGGGTCAGTCCACAATGCTGGTTGCTTTATGGATACAGTGTTTTTTGTAAATGTCTTTGATGGAGGGAAGAGAGCCCCAATGATCTTCTCAGCTGTCCTCACTATCCTCTGCAGGGCTTTGCGGTCCGAAGCGGTGCAAGTCCCAAACCAGGCAGTGATGCAGCTGCTCAGGATGCTCTCAATAGTCCCTCTATAGAATGTAGTGAGGATGGGGGTTGGGAGATGTGCTTTCCTCAGCCTTCGAAGAAAGTAGAGACGCTGCTGGGCTTTCTTGGTGATAGAGCTGGTGTTGAGGGACCAGGTGAGGTTCTCCGCCAAGTGAACACCAAGGAATTTGGTGCTTTTGACGATCTCCACAGAGGAGCCGTCGATGTTCAGCAGAGTGTGTTCACCTTGTGCTCTCCTAAAGTCAACAACCATCTCTTTTGTTTTGTCGACATTCAGGGACAGGTTGTTGGCTCTACACCAGTTCGTCAGCAGCTGCACATCCTCTCTGTATGCTGACTCGTTGTTCTTGCTGATGAGACCCACCACGGTCGTGTCATCGGCGAACTTGATGATGTGATTCAAGCTGTGCATTGCTGCACAGTCGTGAGTCAGCAGAGTGAACAGCAGTGGACTGAGCACACAGCCCTGGGGGCCCCAGTGCTCAGTGTGGTGGTGGTGGAGATGCTGTTCCCGATCCGGACTGACTGAGGTCTCCCAGTCAGGAAGTCCAGGATCCAGTTGCAGAGGGAGGTGTCCAGGCCCAGCAGGTTCAGCTTTCCAATCAGGTGCTGGGGAATGATTGTGTTGAATGCTGAGCTGAAATCTATGAACAGCATTCGAACGTATGAGTCCTTATTGTCTAGGTGGGTGAGGGCCAGATGGAGGGTTGTGGTGATGGCATCGTCCGTTGAGCGGTTTGAACGATCACGCAAACTGCAGTGGGTCTAGTGAGGGGGCAGCTGGGTCTTAATCTGCCTCATGACGAGCCTCTCGAAGCACTTCATGATGATGGGTGTAAGTCGCGACGGGACGGTAGTCGTTGAGGCAGGACACTGAAGACTTCTTTGGCATGGGGATGATGGTGGTGGCCTTGAAGCACGTTGGAACAATGGCGCTGCTCAGAGAGATGTTGAAGATGTCTGAAGAACATCTGCTAGCTGGTCTGCACATCCTCTGAGCACTCTGCCAGGAATGTTGTCTGGTCCAGCAGCCTTCCGTGGGTTGACTCTACGTAGAGTTTTCCTCACATCTGCCGTGGTAAGACAGAGCACCTGGTCGTTGGGAGGAGGGTGGACTTCCTCGCCATCACGTCGTTCTGCACTTCAAACCGAGCGTAGAAGTCGTTCAGCGCATCTGGAAGGGAGGCATCTTTGTCACAGGCAACTGATGTTGTCCTGTAGTTGGCGATGGCCTGGATGCCCTGCCACATGCGCCACGTGTCACCGCTGTCCTGGAAGTGACTGTGGATTCTCTGGGCGTGTGCGCGCTTTGCCTCTCTTATTGCCCGTGACAGTTTGGCCCTAGCTGTTCTTAGGGCTGCCTTATCGCCTGCTCTGAAGGCGGAGTCTCGGGACCTCAGCAGCGTGCGCACCTCCGCAGTCATCCACGGCTTCTGGTTGGAGCGTGTGGTGATGGTCTTGGAGAAAGTGACATCATCAATGCACTTGCTGATGTAGCTGGTCACTGATGCTGTGTATTCCTCCAAGTTGGTAGAATCGCCATATGTTGCAGCCTCCCTGAACATGTGCCAGTCAGTACACTCAAAACAGTCCTGAAGAGCAGAGATGGCTCCTGCTGGCCAGGTTTTCACCTGCTTCTGAAGCGGTTTTGTAGCGTCTGACGAGCGGTCTGTATGCTGGAATTAACATAACAGAGATGTGGTCTGAGTAGCCGAGGTGGGGGCGGGGCTCCGCCCGGTACGCGCCTGGGATGTTTGTGTAAACAAGATCAAGCCGTTCAGCCCTCTCGTTGCAAAGTCCACATACTGATGGAATTTAGGGAGCACTGTCTTGAGATTTGCATGGTTGAAATCTCTGGCGACAATAAACAGTCCGTCGGGGTGAGCGTTCTGCAGTTCAGCTCATAGCCCCATACAGTTCACAGAGCGCTTCCTTAGCATTAGCGCTGGGGGAATGTAAACTCGGTTATGCAAACAGTGGTGAATTCCGTGGTAGATAAAAAGGTCTGCATCTAACAGTCACAAGCTCCAACAGCGATGAACAGTAACTAGAGACTAGCATAGAGTTCTTGCACCATTCGTGTTGATGTAAACACACAAGCCACCACCGCGAGTCTTACCGCAGAGAGCTGTATTTCTGTCGGCACGAAACGAGGCGAGCCCGTCTAGCTGAATGGCGGCATCCGAACTCTGTCACTGAGCCACGTCTCCGTGAAAACAAAGACGCAGCAGTCTCTAAACTCACGCTGCGTAGCCTGCTGGAGTCGGATATAGTCCAGTTTATTGTCCAGGAGCAAACATTTGAGAGCAGGATAGACTGGAGAGCCGGCCGGCTAGGGTTTGTTTTAGCCTAGCATGGACCCCCGCCCTCTTTCCGCTTCCGCTTTCGCGACACCGCTTACGACGTCCTCTCCCCCGGCCACCGGCATCAGGCGACGCCGAGGGCTGGAGGCCTGGTCTCCTTAGCAAGCCGAGTACGCATAGCGCCTCCTGCAGGTCATCATGCAGCTTGGTTTTTGCATGAGTCTTATATTTCAGTAGTGTCTGGCGATGGTAGACACGAACACCGGTTGCTCCGATGTCCATGTGTTGCAAAAGTCGGGCTTTTTTAACAAAAATGGCACCATTGTGGATCCGGAGTGGCCGCTGCGTGCTACCGCGCCGCCATCTTGCTCATGTGTTTGAACTCCGACATGACAGGGAGCCTCCTCTTGAACTAGAAGGGTCAGAGCTTCCCCAAAGTGGACCAGCCTGTACTAGCTGCCCCTCTCGGCCAAAGTCCAGTGAGTTCCAACAGGACACACAGGGTCATAAATCCTCAAGCAATGGAGAATACAAGGGTGGCAGACATATACACAGAGGTTCAGAGATAAATAAGAAAGGGATTGTGATAACTTGAAGCAAATTTAGAAAATACTTGCTAAAGCCCTCAAGGACCTTAAGTCAGAGGAGCACACATCCCAAAAGATAAAGGCTCTCCTTCTAAGCAATGACTAGGCCTGGACCCCTCCCCTGGAACCATGTAACAAATTGTGAGGACTAACCAATCAGATGTCAGTAGACCTAACCCCAATCTCTGTCAATTCCTTGGTGACTTGACACAGAGAGGCAGGGCCAGAAGGATTTACATTTCTATGTCCATTGAAGGTAGTCAGCTGACAATGAAGCAATCCCACCTTAACGAAGAGGCACCCGCTATGAGGGAAATGCAAATCATCAGCCCCTGTCAGCAGACACAGCTCATGAGAACAAGGTCCCCCTGGAGCTTTTAAAGAAGAAAATGCATTTTGTGTGCCCTGGAACTTCTTGACACCCAGGTATATAATCCTCAGGTGGTGGGGGGCATACATGTTAATAAAGTACTGGTCGAGGATGCTGTGGTTGCTCTCTGGTCAGAGAAGTCAGCAATAAGTCAGGAACTGTATCAATTGTTACAAGATAAACCTTGCATAATTCCCATGAAAAGAAAAGAAACAGATATTTTGGCTTGCTAGTTGCCCCCAAACAACAGTTAAGAGTGTTGGAGTTTGCTCTGTCTCCCTTAAGCTTGGCCATAAACAGTTCAAGCACTACATGCTTGCGGTGCCTGACCTGACACACTCAGTATATATTGGTTCTGATGTGTTAGTGAGACTAGGGGTGCTGTTAGACACAGTCAACAATGTGTTGTGGTCCAGTGCAGATATTGGCCCTAATGTACTATCATGTGATCTTAACAACATGCGTTCTGGTCAGACAGTTCCCCAAGCTTGTCAGGTTATAAATGAGTTTTGCACAGTCATCCCTGCCCAAACTGATGAGGTCCTGATCAGACTAGTCATAAAAAGGATCAAGAAATGAACCAGCTCAGTTTTTCAGTTTGGGAGTCACAATCTGTGGTAATCCACAGCTTGAATTGTACAACCGCACAACTTGTACACAATCTCACCAGAGGAAATATTCGCATTCCTCCACATACTCCTCTAGGATACCTGATTGATAGCTCCATTCATGATTTTGAATGAACTATTCCTGTCATAGGAGAGCTTCCTGACTTGCCTAAAGAGAGAGACAACTGTGAGCAAATGTATCTCACCTACCCTACCAAGATGATTTCCATTGTAACCCACCCAGGGGTGTTTGAGGGAGCTATGTGCAGAGTAGACTTTGAAAGTGATGGTGAGATAGTGGTACATACTGTGATGATCCAAGAGTCGCATGCACCAGTGAACTGTGAGAAAGATACAGAAAAGTGTGCTGAACCATACCCTGGCTTCGAATGAGAAGTTCAACAACAGCTAGACCAAGCAGACACTCTTGACACAGAGGTTCAGTTTCAGGAATTAAGGCAGGTGGTTTATGAGCACAAGGAAATCTTTTCTAATGATTAGTGTTAGGCTATGATTGTGGAGTCACAGACGTCCATACAGTCCGTATTCCTACAGATCCAAATGCCCCGACTACCTTTGTGCGGCAATACAGAATTCTCACACTCACTGCTTTTGACTCCATTCAGGAAGTTGTAGATTCCCTGTTAGAGAAAATTATCATACATGAGGGCAATTCCACCTACAATTCTCCAGTTTGTCTTAATGCCAAACGGAAAGCGTTGTTTAACTGTAGATTACCGGCAACTCAACAAAGATGTTCCCCTATCACGTTGGCCTATGATACATCTTGACCAAGAGCTAGCAAAGGTTACTACAGCTACATATTTCACCACAGTTGACATGGCAAATGGTTTTTGGACAATGAAGGTAGACCCAGCATATCAGTATAAGGTAACATTTTCCTTTGGAGGTAGACAGTTCACTTGGAACAGGTGCCCATTTGGCTATTCAAACTCCTCTGCTGAGTTTAATATATTTCTACACAAGACAATGGGTGATGCAGCCACACAAGGTAACCTGATCTATGTTGATGATATCCTTATGCATAGTCAGATCTGGTCAGATCATCTAGCATAGATAAACATTTTCTCACCCAGCTCACTGAGGCAGGTGCTAAACAGTCATTAGCCAAAGGACAGTGGTGCAGAACAAAAGTGGAGTATGTTGGACTGACGGTTGGCCCTGATGGTATTCAAACTCAGTCTAGTAGAATAGCAGTAAAGCATATTAAACCCCCTACAAATGTATCTGAATTGCATAGATTCCTAAGAGTATGCAATTACTCCTGTCAGTTCATAGAAGATTATGCAAACATTGGCAAACCACTGCATGAACTACTTCAAAAAGGTAGAATTAGCTGGATGGAAAGACAGGAACAGGCCATGAAAGAACTGATCAGTTGTGCACTGCCCCATGCCTAGCCTACCCTGAAAAAGACAAAGAGTTTTTCCTTCAGGCTGATTTTTCAGAGAACTGCCTCAGTGCAGCACTCTCCCAAAAGCACGACCAAGACAAGCAGGTTGTTACCTATGCTAGTAGCCTTGGTTGCTACAGTGTGTGCAATTGAACATTTTCATAGCTATATTGGGGGTCAGAAAGTCATTGTTGAAACATGTCATCAACCTGTCCAGTTCCTAAATAGCCAAAGACTCAGGGAAGGTAGTCTCAAACAGTTGCATTGCCACATTATGAGGTGGAGGTGAGATACGCACAGAACAATAAGATGGGACTAGGCTAATGATTAGCTTTGTGCCAGCATTGCGTTGGAGAATAAGCCAGCACAGCAATCACCACACCCTCGCTGACATCAAGCACTAATTTCTATGATGAAAACATCTGCTCAGGTCTTACTGAGGCCTACATTGATGGGTGCTCTTATCACCATGAACATCACATACAGGCTGGAGTAGGATTAGTCTGGGAGGCTGATGCCCCCTGTGGTGCACAGAAGTTTTGTTTAGGCTCCAAGTCTAGTTAGTATGCAGAAATCGCTGCTGCACTCATAACTTTGCAACAAGCAGCACAGTATTGTATCAGAGACTTGGTAATCTGTTCTGATTCAAACTATGCCAGACACAGTTTTGTCTGTCACCTCCCTCATTGGAAATAGAATTTTGTGAAAAATGCCAGAGGAAAGTAAGTTAAGCATAAGGAATTGTTTCTTGCCTGTGAAAAACTTGTTAGTCAGAATGGCATGACCATGTACTGGAAGAAAGTAAAATAGCATTCACAAGCCCCTGGTCCAGACAAAATGGACAATGATGAAGCTGACAGGCTAGCAAAAGCAGGAGCCATAGCAGGCACCCCCTGGCAGATCCAGGAGGATTGGCTTCCATCATCAGAGCCTGCTCTTGTAAGTGTTAATGCAGTCACATGTAGGCAAGCAAAGGAAGCAGGGACGACCCTTGATGACACTCCTCAGACTTTAATGATAGACAGAGAGCTAGCAGATACTGACCTTATTGCCATGCATAAACAAGACCCTGTGATCAGTGCTGTTTACCTATTCATTTCTAACCCAGTAGAGCATCTGATAACTGAGCAAAATCTGGCACAGTCAAGTGACCAGAAAACTCTGTACCTTATCAGACACCATTTAAAGATAGATAAGTGTTTGCTAGTATACTCTCCTGATAAGAATACACCACCTCGATGGGTGGTCCATACAGCCCACAGGGGGGTTATGCTCCTGCATGCCCATGATGAACCTTGTGGAGGCCACAGGGGGGTGAAGGCAACACATGAGACCCTTCGTCAGTTAACCTACTGGCCACAGATGAAACAGGACATTGCAGCCTATATTCAGGGTTGCCTGGTTTGTTGTCAGTTTCAACCATCTAACCCCCTCACAGAGCCCCCCTTCAGAAGGCAGGAATAACATTTCCCTGGTCTAACATTCAGATAGATTGGATTAGTCCAGTAGTTAAGTCCACCAGAGACAACAATTACCTTCTTAATGTGACATGTGCATTCACTAAGTGGGTGGAATATCTCCCAGCTCAAAGTGACATCACAGAGACCACGGCTATCTTGCTGATTAATCATGTGTTTAGCTGGTGGGGGCTACCCCCTCTGTAGAGTCAGAACAAGGTGCTCATTTTACAGCCACTGTAATGACTGAACTATGGGAAATGTTGGGGGTCCAGGCAAAACTTCACATTTCCTATCATCCTCAGTCATCAGGATAGATGGAGAGGGCAAACTGCACTATTGTAGGGATGTTGAGGAAGTACATTTCAGCTAATGGAAAAGACTGGGATGTAAAACTTCCCCTGGTCTTAATGGCCATTAGGTCCACACCCCCATAACTCACAGGTGTCACACCTTTTGAAATGATCACAGGGCAGCAGATTACACTCCCTCTGCATCTCCTCTACCAACCTGAAGATTTCAGTGTAACCAGTGCATATACTGCCCACCAGTATTTGGCAGACCTGAGGGCTCACCTCAGCCAGACTTTTGCATGGGCACAAGAGCAATTGGAGAAAGTGCTGCTCTACAGAATATCAAGTGGGAGACAAGGTGATGTATTTTAACTTCACAAAGCCAGAGGGGGATCTAAAAATGTTTCTCCCAAACCGGTCTGGTCCTCATTAAATTGTAGGAAAACGATCACCAGTAGCATAGCGCATTAAGATCTCAAAAGGGAAAAGATCCCCTGAGTACACTTTAACCAGATTAAGCCTTACAAACTCCAGATGGGAATACAAGGGGCAGACTTAACAGTAACTTCTGTTAAGGTGTAAGGTCTCAGGCAGTATAGAAAAGTCTATATTGTGTCAGGCACTGTTGCCAGTGCATCTGTGGCTAGTTGTTGTGGCTAGTCATAATGGTATTTGTTAGTTGTACTCCGTATATGTGCAATTTCAGAATGAACCTGCTGAGCCTAATCGTAGTGATCTGCATACTCAATGCAGTCCAGCCCATGGAAATAGTGAAATCAGGTCCTCCTACTGGCATTATACTTCAGGATGCCCCTGGAATTTTAGTGACTGACCAATGGAGCGAGGACATCATAGGACACTCTCAGTTAGATATAATTCACATGCTTAAACAGATACAAAATGTCACCATAACACAGGAAGAATTAAGAGTTAGATGCCCGAAGCGTTATCTTGGTATACTGCTGACAGCAGCATCATCTACAGTATAGGCTCACTCTTCTCAGTTGGTACTTCAATATTTAACAGCATTAGCATATCCACATTGAAAAAACATGTGGAAGGGTTGAAAAGAAAAATGCCTGAGACACAAGTGAAAATGTATGTTCAGCAGAAGTATCTGCAGCAGTTAGATAGAACATTAGAGTGTACAATCTTCACTGTAAATCAACATATAGCCCTTTTAAATTATACAATCTGCAGTATAGGCAGGATAGTGGATGTCATACAAGATGACTATGCCATATACAAAGGGATCAAATACTAATGCAAGACTTGCTGAGAGAAGTTAGCTCTGCTGTTGACAATTTAGCACTGAATAGGATCCCTTTATACTTAGTACCAGTGGATCTAGTGAAGATTATCTGGAGTCTGGTATTACAGGGAACCATGAAAACACTGCAGTTACATTTAGCTTACAGTCTAGGTAGTGCTATGTTAACCCAGAGGCTAAAGAAATTGGTTTCCTGTTTAACCTCCCGATAATTGACACTAAAAACACATACAGGTTGAAATCAGTGTTAAACATAGAGTTTTGGTCTCATGATATACACATACAAATTGAGACACCCTCACTCATAGCTTATCAAGATGAAAATCCTGACTCGTATCTGACACCTAACCTACATATGTTTACAGTTGTCAAAGATATTCACTGGCTATGCCCCAGTAAACCTTTCATAAGAGACCGCATTGAAGGCCTACGTGGCCTTAAAAGGTTAATCACGTAAGACAAATGGGAGGATGTGACACACAGGGAGGATGTGACTACCACCCAAAATGAGAGAGCAGGAAATAAGTGGCTAGTTAATACACCTGTTAGTGAAGCCATAATGACATATAACTGCCATGATACAGCTACTCCAATAAACCTCCCTAAAGAAACTATGCTAATTCAAATCCCAGTAGGAGCAATTCTCCACATCAAACATTTATTTCTAAACCATTTTGATGCTGATGTTCATGATGTGGAGTTTGAAATAGTGGACTGCTTTAAAGGACACACGCTGGAAGTAGATAAGTCACTCATGAATCAAATTACGTTTGAGGGACCTAAATTAGCAAAGATCAGTCTCCAGTTAGGTAGCCTCCGAGCTACACCTGTGGAGCCAAAACCTAAGAAGGTGCCATTCAGTTTTGGGTGGGATGTTAGTGACAGCTTATTTCTTATCTTCACACTATGTGGGCGGGCTACAATGTGCCCCCTGGGGTGGATACTGTACCAGCGAATCCACAAACTGCAGGCTAGCCTGTCAGAGCAGGAAAGGGTGAGACTTAGCTGAGCTCAAATAGAATATGTGTAGACCACCTGAGCTTTCTCCCTAAGCTTTCTCCTGCTATTACAAGCAACACTGATTAAACGGAAGTAGCAGGAGACTGCTTTATTCTCTAGACACCACTCACTGAATAGTCTTTATAATTCTATTTTTGACTAGCCATAGTTTCCCTTTATTTACATGTAGGTTCATGTGTAACCTGTTTAGTAGTATTGATACAGGATATCATTAGAATACTCACTAAATTTAATATATGAACAATTTAATTATAGCTGCTCAAACTGCCAATGGTCGAAGGATGAGGTGAGGTTTGTGTTTTGTTCCTGCGGTTTCTCCTTTCAGTACATGGCCCAGATCAACGACTTTGAGTCCTCGATCAGTCCGAGCAGGGGGAGATGTGGTGAACATCAGTTAAGATGGCATTCCAGGGACCAGTTTATGGCAGGGCCCCTCTCTAACTTGCAGTGTGGAAGATGTGCCACACTGTGATTGGATCTTTGTTGAATGAACATAAAAAAAATGTTCAGCAACATCAGATAAGATGCTTAGACAACTGCCAGACACCTCTTACAGGGCAGGAAGGGGGACTTTCTGCACCCACCACCACCAAGGATAGGACTTCTCATTGGACTACAGGTTGACTTTAACTCATCAAACTCATTCCTAAGGTTTAGGCAAGAACTGCAATAAAAATTCCTTCAGGACCTCCCAGATGCAGCAGCAGTGGAGGGCCACAGAGATCTATTCTTACCTATGTTTGGAGGCCTTAAATTAATTTAAACTGCAACATGCAAATGCAACATGCAAATTACAGTTTATGTTAATGATTATTGACTGTTAACACAACAGTTCATGATGCAGACCTATTAACAGGTAAATGAATGTGTGGACGATAAATTAACCATTTCTTATCATGTTTGGTCTCTATCTGCTCCATACAATGCCTTTTATCATTTTAAGAAATAATTAATGGTTAAAACATTTAATACACTGTTTTAACACTGGGGTGGGCAACACCAGGGCTACTTCAACACCAGTGGCCAATCACACTCCAAGATCAGAAAGGTGCCAGATTTCAATTTCCTCATCAGAAAGGGATAAATAAGTCCCCCGGGTAGACACACCTTTGTTCTGCATTTCCAACTTGACTGGGAAGGAGACACCAACAGACACACCACGTCCTGAGATTCTGACCTGATGAGGAAAGAGACTACAAGATAGTTGAAGTTTGGCTTTTGTGAGCAAAACCTTTTATATTGCTTTCGGCTGCACTCTAGCTGAAAAAGGGTCCCAGCATTGAGAGACCTTATCTGACCCTTACGGCTCCTCCAGCAGTGTTGCCCAGTCCACAAAGGACCTCTGCATCGCCAGACATTGCCTGTCCCACACGGCTCCATAGTGACGCAGCCAGCCTGCAAAGGACCCTGTGAAGATTCAACTGACCCAGCTACCCAGTCCACTCTTTAAGGACCCACTTGGCGCAACCAAAGTTCAGCATCCTCTAGCCCAGCCTGGCAATGAAAACCATCCCACTGCACGCCATCCATATCATCAATAGAAGACATCTCTACCTCGACGATCACCCGACTGTGTGGAACATAAATATAAACTTATCAAACCTCTTTCTAGAGAACTTGGCATTAGTTTATACCTGCAGCATGTTTTTCTAACTTGCTTCCAACTTCCAACTATGTTGTCCAGACTCTCACAAATCCTTCAGATATATCAGCTGACCAACTACCTCTAGTTTACACTCATTCAAAATTATCAAACAGCTTTGTGGGAGTGTTCTTAAATTGTTAAGATAGTATTCTTAACTGGTGCCCCGTATTGAAAAGTGGGAGGGGTCATCTCATACACTCATAACCACACCTTAAGTGATATGTGATCAAAAATCACTATGTCATCAGTGAATTGAGTAGAAACCACTACAGTTTGCTAACCTCGATTTGTAGATGGAGGCACAAAGCCCGTTATGTATCACCCTCGCAAACAAATGCATCTCCTTGACCAACTCGTTCTCCAGTGCGAGCTGTGGGGCAAAATCATTGGAAAGTCCAAATGGAGCCGGTGAACTCAAAAAGGCATTCCTTATCATGATGCACTTAGTTGGACTGCAAAACCATTGTGTGTAGATCCAACAGCTGTCTGAAAAGAGCGACATCCAGGCCTCTGTCGAAAAATCGAGCAGAGATAGCAGTACGCCTCTCTTTTCGTGCCAGAATGCCCATGTGATCCACGAAATGGGCGAAATAAAAAACAAGTTAAAATACTTTGCATCTCCTGATAGAATCCCAAGAGAAAAATGGCACAGATTGCTCCGCACATTGGTTCGCCATCACTCAGTTTGGGAATATTCTCTCATTCCAGCAGAGCATGTCCGATGAGACTCATGCTTTTGCTCAGGGGAAGGGTGACAAACATGAGGAGGATTTTGGTTTCCATTCACACTCCTATCTTCTCAGACACAAAGTTGAAATCTCAAACATCTCCAGCAAACGGAGCTTCAAATCTGGGGGCAGTAGAACTGGAACAAGTGGCGATAACATTTTGTGCTGAGAAATTATGAGTCTTGACAAAGCGCCATTGTCCTCGTTGGTTTGAAACAATGTCTTTATTTTTTTACCACTAAAAAGGAGGAAAATAATCCTCACTTTGACATGAGTCATTAGAAACAAACATGGGCTTACAATTTGTGCACTGCGGAACAGAAAATCTGACACGAAGGCCTGAAAGTACACGCCTTTATGTAGCTCTTGACGAAGCTCCCTAGGGGGCATCACTTAAGTGCCATCGGTCAATAAACTGGCATGATTGTATTAGGGCTTCAGAACACGTGACACTCGGGTTGTATCCCATAGCGATCATACACAGCTCTTGTTAAACAAAAGGAAACTAGTGAGATGCAACTCAACCAAAGTGAGATGCTTCAAAAGTGTAGTACATAGACAATATTTAAACATACTGTGGCATGGGGGGTGTGGTCATGTGTCAGTCTGAGGGAGAGGGAGAGCAGTAAGGCTCGTCACCTGGCTCATAATTGTCTCTAATGCCTGTCTCTCATAATAGTGATTGCAGAGGGAGACTTAAAAGGCATGCCAGAGCATCAGAGGGGAGAGAGAAGTGACCAGTGAGTTAAAATACAGAGAGAAAGAGTTTTTGTTATTGTTTCTGTTTTGATGGTAACCATCAACTGTGGACTATTTATTTATTGAAAGGAATTGATCTTGAACCTGATTCGTTGTCTCCTGACTCCTCCATTGCCCACAGACGAAGATCCTTTTCCACATACATATATTTTCATAACCTATTTCATTTTCCTTTTATTCATGTTCAAGTCTCTTATGGAGCACT
Organism: Xyrauchen texanus; assembly: GCF_025860055.1. Classification (NCBI taxonomy): domain Eukaryota; kingdom Metazoa; phylum Chordata; class Actinopteri; order Cypriniformes; family Catostomidae; genus Xyrauchen; species Xyrauchen texanus. The sequence continues at coordinate 42,440,218 of NC_068297.1, forward strand.
CCATGTATTTCAGCACTTGTAAACTCATGAGTTAAACCTGGACAATGGATTAATGGAGGGGTGCCTGTAATCGCCTAATCCAAACACACATGGCTGAAATCTCATTACTGTTTGCTACACTTCAATTTTACTCTTATCTGTTTTCAATCAAAGCTCTCAGGTCACAGAGACGCAAGTGTCTTTATGTGGACACAGCACTCTGGATATGATTGGAGCGATCGTGGCAACGCATGTTTGCCTTGTCCATCATGCACTTGGAGAGGTCGAGCGTTTTGATGCGTCTGTAAACAGTAAAAATAAATGCACTGGAATGCTCTGCACGGCTGTTTCTCGTCAGGCTCTGTGACATCACTGCAGCTCTGTGAAGTGAAAGACCCCAGCGACTGGCCCACATGCAAACGCACATTAAAACGAAACCCGATCTGGCCCTGGAATCTGTCAATTTTTTTTTTCCTAGAGGTCAGGGAAAGGTGAACGTGAGGCAATGGCGACACCCTGCATGAACCGTCTCAGGAATACCAGATTAAAAATGTTTCCAGATAACCACTAGATCTGGAATTCACAATAACAAACTGGCCATATATCTACCTGTCTCCGGTCTTCCTCCCAGAGAGGTCGTGGGGTCACAGTTCCATCAGCAGCTCTTTTTTCTCCTGTCGAGCTCCAATAAAGAGTTTGAGAGGATCAGAAATAAAATCCTGACAGTAAAACTCTGCTGTTTTAACACTTGCATTGGAATGCGATTTCTTAAACGTTTGTTTTATAAGTTTGCATTGCTCTGTATTGACATGCTAGGCTGTTTAGCAGCATTTGAACTTTGTGTCTGATTGCAGTACAATATTTTGACCTCTAAGTCAGCTTTTGTAATGTCTATTCAATGATTTACACATCTGACACAATGATGTAAAGTCTTGAAATATCTTCAATTTGGTGCTTTTCTCAGCAAATACAGATATATGTAATTATTTCATATTAATTTCATTAATTCACCAGTGTATTATGTAATTAAGTCAAATGTATGTTTAATGAATTGAAGCTATTAAAACTTGAAATTCACTAAACTGCAAAAACAGTTTTTTTTGATTTGTCTAATTTTTAAATCAACACTCTTAAAACAAGATACTTGAGAAGCAAAGTAACAAGTTAGTTTGTCTTTTTAAAAGAAAATCTAACAAATACATAATGCCTATATCAATACATAATGCCTATATCAAGAAAAAAAAACTATTTGCTAGTTGGCTAAAAAAAAAAAACTAATAATAACTTGATTGAAAGATAATTGTTCTTACCCCATTGGCAAATGTTTTTTTCTTGTTTTCAGCATAAACCACATGACCACATTTTGCTTGATTTATCTGAAAACAGGACTTCATATGCCATTCTGCTTCCCAAGTAATTTTCTTTTCTTGTTTTAAGGATGCCTAGATCTTTTTCATTGGAAAACAAGACTAACACATCATATTATATTTGATTGTGGTGTATTTTTGCAGTATAGTCATGGACAAGAATCAGTTCTGGAAATGTGTACACAGCTGGAGATCAATCATAGATGTTTTCACTCTGTTGAAACAGATATTAGAACAATATCTGTGAATAAACTGAATAATATTAGTTTATTCATAATATATCTTGTACACAAATCTGACCACTAGAAATAAAACACACACAAACACACTATTATTTTATTTTGAATATACTGCAGCCATCTGTGAGAGTGTGTTTGTCTGATCTACAGCAGAGTAATGCATTGATCAGCCCTGACAGAGAATACAGAATAAATTCAGAAATCCTCTAATCGAGCTCTCATGGCCATATTCAATTTATTCGCTTTCCATTCAAAAATTGAATGGCACTAAAAATTGACTTCCTGCTTTGCTGTAGTCATAAATATCCTGCATATTGGCAGCCTGCAAACAGAAAACAGACCGCCAGGCATTTAATTATTGAGAATATTGATTGACAAAGTGATTTATTTCCTAAATGGTCCAATCGAGAAACTAATTTCTGTTATTTGTTTTGTGGGTTTAAAAATGTCTTGAAACAAGCCATCTTGACTTTTTTATCTTCAATTCTTTCATATATACAAATCTTTATAATCTAAATGAAGTTAAATGTGATTTTTTAAATATATAAATATATTCATAAAACACCAAAAACGTTGGGGCAGTATAGACAACACTAATAAAAACAAAAAACAGTGATTTGTAAATATATTCACCCTGTGCTATATTGAAAGCACTATAACAACACATTATTTGATGTTTTACCTTGTGAATTGAATTGTTTGTTTGTTTTTTGAAAATAAACACTAATTTCAAATCGACAATTGCAACACACTCCAAAAAAGCTGAGACAGGGGCAATTTAGGACTAATAACAATCTGATGAGAAACAGGAGATTGTCGTCATAAGGAGCCTCCAAAAAAAGCCCAGATGTTCAAAAGCAAGGATGTGTTGAGGCTCGCCAATTTGCAAACAGATGCATCAGCATGTAATCCAGCACTTTTAGAACAATGATCCCCGAAGAAAAAAATGGAAGGATTTGGGGCGTTTCACTCTCTACAGTGCACAATATAGTTAAAACATTTAAGGAATCGGGTCAAATCCTGGTGCGTGAAGGATAAAGCTGAAAACAAGTTCTGAATGCCTGTGATCTCCGATCCCTCATACATCACTTCTTAAAAAACGTCATGCATCTGTGATGATATCATGACATGGGCTTGGGAATACTTTAGTAAACCTTTGTCAGTCAGCCAAAGGTTCGCCAATGCATTCACAGATACTAGTTAAGACTTTACAATGCAAAGGAGAAGCCCAATATCCAGAAGTGTTGATGAGTTCTCTAGGCTCGGACACATCTGAGTTTGTTTTTTGGAAAAAACATCCATTGTTTCTTCTGGCCAAAGAGGAAAAGGACCATCCAAGCTGTTATCAGCATCAGCTCCAAAAGCTATTGTCTGTACAGGCCAGGGGTGTGTCAGTGCCCATGGTATGGGTAATTTACACGTCTGTGAGGGCACGATTAATGCAGACAGATATGTACAAATTTTGGAGTAACATATACTGCCATCCAGATGCCGTCTTTCCAGGAATGTCCTTGCATTTTCCAGCAGGACAACACCAAACCACATACTACCCAAATAACAAGCGCACGACTGCATAAACGGAGAGTGCGGGTGCTAGATTGGCCGGTCTGCAGTCCTGATCTCCAATTGAGAATGTGTGGTGCATTATGAAGTGAAATATACAGAAACAATTGTGCAGCTAAAGACCAACTTAATGAACTAATGCTAAACTTAATGAACAAGGGCGGCATGGTGGTGCAGCGGTTAGCACTGTCGCCTCACAGCAAGAAGGTCGTGGGTTCAAACCCTGGTTGCCCTGGCCTTTCTGTGTGGAGTTTGCATGTTCTCCCTGTGTCTGCGTGGGTTCTCTCCGGGTACTCCGGCTTCCTCCCACCATCCAAAAGACATGCAGGCTAGGTTAATTGGTGTCTCCAAAAAAATTGCCGTGGATGTGGATTTGGAGGTGAGTGTGAGTGTATGTGTGGCCCTGCGATGGACTGGCGACCTGTCCAGGGTGTCCCCTGCCTTTCGCTCAGTGTTAGCTGGGATAGGCTCCAGCCCCCCGCGACCCTGTACACAGGATAAGCGGTTGACGATGGATGGATGGAAACTTAATGAACTTCTGTTTTCAGTGTCCTAACGCTTAATGTGTGTTATTAGAAGAAATTATGATGTTACACTATAATCTCTGGCTTAATCTCTGAGAAAATGCCTTTCAGTCTGCCTTTGCTCTGCTCGTTGGCACACCAATGTTTCAGGACATCCTGCAAAAGAAGATAAAATCCATCTCATCTGCAACACAGACCCACAAGGGCCACTGCCCAGAGAATTCAGCAGTCTCTGCCTCTCTGGTGATCTGTGCCATACAATAATCAATAACTGGAGGCTCTGTTGGCATTCCATCTGCAGCGGGATATTCTTACTGTTATGGAATTCTGCAGAGTAATCCTGCTGCCAATAACACACAAGCCCCTCCCTTCTACAGCTATACATTTCTTCTTCATCTATTCTCCAATCACTATGTTACGATTGAGGACGGGGGCTGATAAAGGTTGAGGATCTAAAAGCAGGTTTATTGATAAACAGACAAAACAGGAGCAAACAAAACAACCACGATGGGTAAAATGAAAGCAAAACACAAAAACGCTGGAACACTGGAACTAGGAACACGGGCATGGAAGCGAACATCAACAACATTCAACAAACGACAGAGAGTGGAAGGCAAACAGGGTTAATATGCACACGAGGCAGGATAATTACAAACAAGACACAGGTGAGAACAATGACAGTGAACACGAACGCTAACAAGGAGACTATGGAATTAAATAACGGACAAAAGTGAAAACTAAGGAGCAAGGTGAAACACGACAGGGTAATACATGACGTAGCCCCCCCTCAAAGGATCGGATCCCAGACGATCCTAAAAACAAACATACAAAAAAACAAAAAACAAAACAGAATCGTCCAAGGAATGAGGGGGGGACTGGCAGACCACGGAGGGCACAAGGGGACACCAGACAATCCAGGGGGGGACAAGGGGCAGATAGGTAGACCAAGGGGGGCACAGAGGGCAGACAGGCAGTTCAAGGGGGCACAAGGGGCAGACAGACAGTCCAAGGGGGCACAGAGGGCAGGCGAGCAGTCCACGGGGGCACAAGGGGCAGACAGACAGTCCAAGGGGAGCACAAGATGGGGACTGGGTCAGGTGGCCTGGGAGCTGGCCACAGGACAGGGACCGGGTCAGGAGGCCTGGGACGAGGCCACTGGACAGGGACTGGGTCAGGGGGCCTGGGAAGAGGCCACAGGACAGGGACCGGGTCAGGAGGCCTGGGAGCTGGCCACAGGGCAAGTACAGGTTCAGGAGGCCGAACCGTGGGAGGTGGAGCCGTTGCAGGCGGAGGCGTGGAAGTAGGTGCCGTAGGAGGCTCTAGAGGCGGAGACCTGGAAGGCTCTGGAGGTGGAGCCGTAGGAGGCTCTGGAGGCTCAGAGGCCTCAGGGGGCGGAGCCGTGGGAGGCTCAGGAGGCAGATCAGAGGGAGGCTCGAGAGGCGGAGCCCTGGGAATCTCGGGAGGAGGAGCCCTGGCAGACTCGAGAGACTTGAGAGATGGAGTCCTGGGAGGCGGAGCCCTAGGAGGCTTGGGAGGAGCCCTGGGTGGCTCGGGAGACTTGAGGGGCGGAGCCCTGGGAGGCTTGAGAGGCGGAGCCCTGGAAGGCTCTGGAGGCGGAGCCGATGGAGGTGGTACCGTAGGAGGCTCTAGAGGCGGAGACCTGGAAGGCTCTGGAGGCGGAGCCGATGGAGGTGGCACCGTAGGAGGCTCTAGAGGCGGAGCCGATGGAGGTGGTGCCATAGGAGGCTCTAGAGGCGGAGATCTGGGAGGCTCGGGAGGCGGAGCCGTGGGAGGCGGAGCTCTGGAAAGCTCGGGAAGCGTTGGCTCTTGGATGGTCATGGCTGCTGGCGCAGGGACGGTCGAGGCTACAGGCGCTGGCTCAGGGACGGTCGAGGCTACAGGCGCTGGCTCACTGACATCGGAGGCTACAGGCGCTGGCTCACTGACATCGGAGGCTACAGGCGCTGGCTGGGGGACGGTCGAGGGCTCAGGCTCGCTCACCGTGGCATGCGTGGGCTCTGGCTTGCTCACAGTGACATGCGTGGGCTCTGGCTCGCAGACCGTAGAAGGCGTGAACTGGGGAGCGGAAGCCTTTCTTCTCCTCCTCCTCCGGGCGGACGAAGCTGGCAGCATTGGCTCTTTGATCATGGCAGGCACGAAGGTTGGCTCGCTGGCAGACGCGAAGGGACGAACCACGGGCGAATGGAGGGTTACCACTATGGGAGGAGCTACAAGGTTCTCCTCGACGATGTCCACGGTGAAAGAGGAACCGCAGGCCAGTAGGGTTTCCTCCACGAACGCGCGGAGCGTCCAGCCACACATTGCTGGTGGCAACCGCTCCTTGAGCGCACTGTTCAGGTTAGCCCGGAAGAATACGACCAGGGAGGAATCAGGGAAGTCGGTGGTACCCGCAATCGCGAGAAAATCGCGGATGTGGTCTTCCACCGGACGGTTTCCCTGCATAAGGCTAAGCAGCTGACAGTTCGCTTTTAGAACCGCTGGATCCATGTTTGTTGGTCGTTTGTTCTGTTACGACTGAGGACGGGGGCTGACAAAGGTTGAGGATCCAAAAGCAGGTTTATTGATAAACAGGCAAAACAGGAGCAAACAAAACAACCACGATGGGTAAAATGAAAGCAAAACACAAAAACGCTGGAACACTGGAACACTGGAACACGGGCATGGAAGCGAACATCAACAACATTCAACAAACGACAGAGAGTGGAAGGCAAACAGGGTTAATATGCACACGAGGCAGGATAATTACAGTCAAGACACAGGTGAGAACAATGACAGTGAACACGAACGCTAACGAGGAGACTATGGAATTAAATAACGGACAAAAGTGAAAACTAAGGAGCAAGGTGAAGCACGACAGGATAATACATGACACACTAGTTAATTTGTCTCAGATATTTGTATAAAAGAAGTGACACACATGAATTGAGTGGCAGTTAATCAGGTGCAGCAATAATTAGATTGTGCCTCTCTGGCCTGTTAAGGTCAAATAAAACTCTGTTCATTCAATGGTATTTGAGCAATAAACATATACAGTACAATAGCACCGACAGAATGATTATTTTATACCAAACACAGGACCAAATGTTCCCCATATGTACATAGATGTGTGGTGGGTTTGCAGGTAAAAACACAGGTTCATTGATGGTGAGTAGTTATCAGGTTGGGCAAAACTCTGGGACAGACAAGGTTTGTAATGCTGGCTCTGGGACGAGGCTTCAGGAACTAGCTTGTTGACCATGGCAGGCATGGGCGTTGGCTCGTTGTCTGTGGCAGCCATGGCCTTTGGCTCGTGGTTTGTGGCAGGCGTGGTGGTGGGCTCCAACGTGGTGGATTTGGATGTGGTGGCCAGTGTAGGAGTGCCGAGTTCCACATCCACTACTCCAACAGTAAAGGCCGAACAGTGGCAGTGACAGGGGAAAAACCCCCATGGTCGTGAGCACTGGCAGTGATAGGGGAACGACCTCCATGGTCGTGAGCACAGGCAGTGATAGGGGAACGACCTCCATGGTCATGAGCACTGGCAGTGATAGGGGAACGACCTCCATGGTCGTGAGCACAGGCAGTGATAGGGGAACGACCTCCATGGTCGTGAGCACTGGCAGTGATAGGGGGACAGCCTCCATGGCCGTGAGCACAGGCAGTGCCCGGGCTCCGACGTGGTGGATTTGGATGTGGTGGCCAGTGTAAGAGTGCCAAGCTCCTCATCCACTACTGACCAAACCACTCATTAACAGGTAAAATCAATATACTTTGAAAGAGTCTAATTGACTCTACCTCCAGGCATCCTGGAGCAGACTGGCTCATTTAAGCTCACACAAAAATGTCTTTGAGGGCAATACCATTAAAGTCCACTTGATAGCTGAGGTCAATGAACTCCTCCACACATTCCTCGATGGAACGATTCCCCTGGCGTAACTGCAGAAGTTCAACTGCTGGGTTCATTTTGTTGGTCAAGTATTCTTTAACGTTGTAAAACAGGAGCAAGATGAAGACAAGATGATGTGAAGAACCCAAGTGCAGTTTATTTACAAGACGTGGAAATCCAAAACATGAATTCAAAACAAAACAAACAAACGACTTGACTTGAATGTTACAAACAACATTACACCAACATATCTCAACAAAGGACATTGGAATATGAGGGCTATAAATACACAGACTGGGTAAACAAGTTAACAAGACACAAAACTGATAACAAGACAATGAAACATTAACCAATAACAAAACAGAACTGATTATAAGATAAGATACATGAAACCAGATACAAACAGGACAGGAAGAAATGAGGGGAACAGGAAATCACATGACAAGGACACATGACCAGAAACAGGAACGGGAAGTAAACTAATTTAAAAATAAAAGGCATGAAAACAAAACATGACACATTTAAATGTGACAGTGAGAAACAGGGACATTTTAAATCTTCCTTCTTTCTATGCTTTACTGCACCTCTGCTAAATGTCCATTCTTCAGCTATGGATCCATTCATCATCAACAGAAAATGTCCATTCTCCAGCTATACGTCTCTGCTTACATACATCTATACATAATTTTTTCAGCAAAAATGTTTCTTCTTCATCTATTTGTCTCTTCCCCTAGACGTCCATCCTTAACCTTTTTCATCTAAATGTACATTCTTCTATACGTCTCTTTTTCAGCTACACATCTCTCCTTCATAAAGACGTCTCTTCTTTAACTATATGTCCACATTTCAGCTATATGTTCATTCATCAGCAGTATGTCCATTCTTCATCTATATGTAAATTCTTCATCTATACACCTCTTCGTCATCTATCCTTCCATTCTTCAGCTATACATCTCTTCTTCAGCTCTATGTCCAATCTTCAACTATACATCCATTCTTCATCTATACATACTTTTTTCATCTATTCATCCATTCTTCACATCTATACTTTATGTCTCTACTTCATGTATACATTTTTTCATTTGTGCATCCATTCTTTATCTATACATTTATTCTTGAGCTATACATCCATCCATCCTGAATCTATGTCTATTCTTCAGCTATACTTCTATTCTTTATCTATACATCATTCCTCAGCAATACTTCCATTTTTATCGATACGTCACTTCATCTATGCATTCAGTCTCCTCTAAATGTCTATTCTTCAGCTATACATCTATTCTTAATCTGTATGCTCATTCTTCAGCTATACATCCATTCTTCACCTATACTTCTTTTTTTCCTTTTTTCTCCCCAATTTGGAATGACCTTTTCCCAATGCGCTCTCAGTCCTTGTGGTGGCAAACTAGTGACTCGCCTCAATCCGGGTGGTGGGGGACGAATCTCAGTTGACTCCGCGTCTGACACTGCCCAATCCGTGCATCTTATCATGTGGCTTGTTGAGCATGTTACAGTGAAGATGTAGCATGTGTGGAGGCCTCATGCTATTCTCTGCAGCATCCACACACAACTCACCATGCGCCCCACTGAGAGCAAACCAAATTATAGCGACCATGAGGAGGTTATCCCATGTGACTCTACCCTCCCTAGCAACCTAGCCAATTTGGTTGCTTATGAGACTTGGCTGGAGTCACTCAGCACACACTGGAGTAAGCGTCTTTACTCGCTGAGATACTCAGGCCCCCATATACTTCTCTTCTTAATCTATATGTCCATTCTTCAGCTCTAATTACATATGTCCTTTTATCATCTATTTGTCCATTCTTCATCTATATATCTCTACTTCATTTATATGTCTCTTCATTTATGATTCTTCATCTCTTTGTTCATTCTGCAGCTTTGTCCATTCTTCAGCTATATGTCCATTATTCATCTATATTTAAATTCTTCAGCTATACATCTCATTTCGAGCTACATGTCTCTTCTTTAACTATAAGTACATTTTTCAGCTATACATCCATTCTTCATCTATATTTCCATTCTTCATCTATACATACTTTTATCATCTATTTGTCCATTCCTTATCTATATATCTCTACTTTATGCATCTACTTTAATTTCATCTTCATTATGCTAAACCTAACCATGTCAATTTTTCAGCTTCACATCCATTCTGCATCTCTGCATCCATTCTTCAGCCATATTTCTCTTCTTCATCTATACATCGATTCTTCATCTATTTGTCTATTATTCAGCTATATATCCATTCTTCAGCTATGTCTCTTCTTCATTTATATGTTTCTTCATCTATACATCTATTATTCAGCTATATGTTCATTCTTCATCTCTTCTTCCATTCTTCAGCTATACATCTCTTCTTTGTCTATTCATCCATTCTTCATTTTACTTCCATCCTTCAACTATGTCAATTCTTCAGCTATATGCCTATTCTTCAGCTAAACGTCTCTTTTCCAGGTACATGTCTCTTATACACTCACCTAAAGGATTATTAGGAACACCATACTAATACTGTGTTTGACCCCCTTTCGCCTTCAGAACTGCCTTAAGTCTACGTGGCATTGATTCAACAAGACGTTGAAAGCATTCTTTAGAAATGTTGGCCCATATTGATAGGATAGCATCTTGCAGTTGATGGAGATTTGTGGGATGCACATCCAGGGCACAAAGCTCCCGTTCCACCACATCCCAAAGATGCTCTATTGGGTTGAGATCTGGTGACTGTGGGGGCCATTTTAGTACAGTGAACTCATTGTCATGTTCAAGAAACCAATTTGAAATGATTCGAGCTTTGTGACATGGTGCATTATCCTGCTGGAAGTAGCCATCAGAGGATGGGTACATGGTGGCCATAAAGGGATAGACATGGTCAGAAACAATGCTCAGGTAGGCCGTGGCATTTAAACGATGCCCAATTGGCACTAAGGGGCCTAAAGTGTGCCAAGAAAACATCCCCCACACCATTACACCACCACCACCAGCCTGCACAGTGGTAACAAGGCATGATGGATCCATGTTCTCATTCTATTTACGTCAAATTCTGACTCTACCATCTGAATGTCTCAACAGAAATCGAGACTCATCAGACCAGGCAACATTTTTCCAGTCTTCAACTGTCCAATTTTGGTGAGCTCTTGCAAATTGTAGCCTCTTTTTCCTATTTGTAGTGGAGATGAGTGGTACCCGGTGGGGTCTTCTGCTGTTGTAGCCCATCCGCCTCAAGGTTGTGCGTGTTGTGGCTTCACAAATGCTTTGCTGCATACCTCGGTTGTAACGAGTGGTTATTTCAGGCAAAGTTGCTCTTCTATCAGCTTGAATCAGTCGGCCCATTCTCTTCTGAGCTCTAGCATCAACAAGGCATTTTCACCCACAGGACTGCCGCATACTGGATGTTTTTCCCTTTTCACACCATTCTTTGTAAACCCTAGAAATGGTTGTGCGTGAAAATCCCAGTAACTGAGCAGATTGTGAAATACTCAGACCGGCCCATCTGGCACCAACAACCATGCCACGCTCAAAATTGCTTAAATCACCTTTCTTTCCCATTCTGACATTCAGTTTGGAGTTCAGGAGATTGTCTTGACCAGGACCACACCCCTAAATGCATTGGAGCAACTTCCATGTGATTGGTTGATTAGATAATTGCATTAATGAGAAATTGAACAGGTGTTCCTAATAATCCTTTAGGTGAGTGTATGTCAGTTCTTCAGTTGTATGTCCATGCTTCATCTATACATCCATTCTTCAGCTACACATCTCCTCTTCATCAATACATCCCTTCCTCATCTATACATCAATTCTTCAGCTATACATCTCTTTTTCATCGATACATCTCTTCACCTATACCTCCATTCTTCTTCGATACATCCATTCTTCGGCTACATGTACATTCTTTAGCTTCAAATCCATTCTTTAGCTATGTCTGTTCTTCATCTGTATGTCCATTTTCAGCTATGCATGTCTTCTTCAGGAATACATTCATTATTTATACAGCCATTCTTCTGCTATAAGTCTCCTTTCCCTTTCAAAAAGCTACACTTATGATGCTGCGTTGAGTTAGCGCTTTGGGAACAACTTTAGGTGTGACCAGCTGTGAATATGTGTGCAACACGTCAATGAACATTGACCGGAATTTATAGCCTCTGCCGGTGACATCATTGGATGCACCTGTAGCAGGGCTATAAATAGATGCGTCACAGGTTCATTGTCAGATCTTTTGTCTTCAGATCAATCTGTGTGTGTGTGTGCTTCATGAGCCTGTCAGAAACGTTTCTACTTTCCTCTGCTAGGAGTTAGATTTTGTTTAAAACAAAAAGAAGAAAATGACTGAAAGACAGAGCAAGCGGTGTGTGTTCCCTTGTCTACGCTCTATGGCTGAGAGGAACACACATCAGTTTTGCTTTGTATATTTGGGGGAAGAACATGCTGCTCTCGCGTTGGGGCAGGGTGGGTGCGAGCATTGCGATCTGCTCTCAGTCAAAATGCTTCACGCTCGTCTCGCTTACTTCCGACATTTCAATCGTGGGGCTCTCATATGGATCTGGCTGAGGAGCGAGAGACAGGTCCGTCCCTATAGCTTGCTCTCTCTCCAGACCCAGCTGGTCCTTCCCGTGATCATGAAGCATGCTCTTTGGTTCATGAGGGGGACCTTGAATCTCTTGAGTCTGCAGACTTTGAGTTACCCACCTCCGAGCATTCCGGGCATGATAATAAATCATCGGAGGAATTACTCGAGGTGATTACTCATGCGGTGAACAAGAACAAGAGACCCCCAAAACGCTCCAAGTTGGAGGACAGATTTCTGTCTGGTGGCCAGGGGAAGGGAACGCCTCATCACTCCCTTCCCTTCTTTGATAACCTCCATGATGAGCTCTCTCGTTTATGGAGGAAACCTTATAATTCCCATGTCTACGTGCCCTCGACGTCGATATATTAGACTATTGTGGGTGCTGAGACACGGGGGTATTCGGAGATGCCGCCGGTTGAAGAGACACTTGTGGTTATCTCTGGCCGGGATTCGGCATCATCGTTAAAAAGACCCTCTCTACCCACAAAGCCATGCAGGACTACCTCCACTCTAGTAGGGAAGGCTTATCAGGCAGCGGGTCAGACTGGTGCAGCCCTGCACACTATGGCAGTGTTACAGGCATACCAGGCTGATCTGCTGAAGGACCTGAGTGTGGGTACCACGCTCGATGAGGAGGCTTTCTCCGAGCTTCTTCGAGCCACGGATCTATCTCACTTTGCCACTGGCCGGTCTATGTCTGCTTTAGTCAGCACAGAGAGACACATATGGCTCAACCTATCGGGCATCAGAGATAAGGACAACATTTTCATTCTTGATGCCCCGGGTTCGCCTTCTGGCTTATTTGGGGACGCTATGAATATAGTTATCACCAGGTTACAGGAGGCAAAAGATCACAAGGAAGCATTCGGGCAGTTTCTTCCTCGCCGCACTCAGGGTGCGGGGCCGTCGGCCACCCAGACCTGCCCTGGTCCTGCTAGAAGGGAGGCTCAGAAACAAAGCGTGGCGAGTCGTGCTCCCCCTCGTAACGACTGGGGACAGGCTCGTCGCCCTCAGCAGCCCCAAATGCAAGACCTCAGGGGAGTAATTTCTAAAAAGAGAAAACCCTGACGGTCCAGCCTTGTGGGTGTAGCCCCCTCGGGACGGGGCGCGTGTATCATCCACTTCGACCCTCCTGGTACCCCCACGAAACATCTCCATTCCTGTCACCTCTGGTGTTTCTGGAGTTAGAGGCTTCCAGCGAAATGTTGCATGTACCGCTGCTTCCTGCCTTAGTCCAGGACGCGGAACACTCGACATCCCCTCAACAGGAAGTGTCAATTAATAATCTCAGAGAATGTGGCAGCGTGGAAACTTCTGCCAGGTATTTCTATGTGGGTCCTAAGAACAGTAGAAAATGGCTACAGAATTCAATTCGCTCGCCGCCCTCCGCGTTTTAAAGGCATGGTTTCCACTACCGTGAAATCGGAGCAGGCATGTCTACTGTGGAAATAACTGCAAAATCTCTTGGTCATAGGGGCCATAGAACATTTTCCCCTTTCAGAGAAAGAGTCAGGTTTTTACAGCAAACACTTCCTGGTTCCCAAGAAGGGTGGGGGGTTGCGTCCAATCTTAGATCTTCGAGGCTTGAATCGCTCAGTTAGCATCTTTAACTTGAACTCCATGACTATCAAGCCGGTCGTGTCACAAATCCAACATCACGATTGTCTGGTCATGATCGATCTCATGGACGTATACTTTCGTATAGAAATGTTGCCACAGCACAGGAAGTTCCTGAGGTTTGCTTTCGGGGGCGAAGCCTTCCAATATCGGGTTCTTCCATTCGGCCTAGCCCTATCACCCCGCACATTCACGAAATGCATGGATGCAGCACTGGCTCCTTTGCGACTCTGGGGCATCCACATTCTCAATTACATAGACGACTGGCTGATACTAGCACAGTCTCAGGAACTGGCAGTTCAGCACAGGGATATTGTCTTAGCTCATCTGGTTTCTCTGGGTCTGAGACTCAACGTCAAAAAGGGCGTTCTCTCTCCAACCCAGGGTATTACCTATCTGGGAGTTATATGGAAATCGATCTTGATGCAGGCACAATTGTCTCCAGCTCGAATCATGTCCATTCAGAACACCCTGAGCAAAGTCAGGCTAGGTCAAGGTTGCACTGTTCATCAGTATCAATGAATACTAGGTCTCATGGCGTCTGCGTCCACGGTGATCCCTTTGGGCCTTCTGCACATGAGACCATTTCAGTTGTGGATAAAAGCCAGGGGATTTCATCCAAGGGCCAGTCCCCTAAGGCAAATAAGGGTTACGCGCCGCGTGCTTTGTTCCCTTTCTATGTGGTTCAGACCCTGGTTTTTACCCTGGGTCCCACTCTGGGTGCGTCTTGTCATCGCAGGTTGCTAACGACAGACGCCCCCCCGATGGGCTGGGGAGCGGTCTTAAGTGGTCATCCAGCTCAAGGAGAATAGGAGGGTCATCAGCTCGATTGGCACATCAACTCCCTCGAGTTGATGGCAGTATTTCTGGCCCTGAAATACAACATAAATCATCAAGGAGGTCTACATTCGCGTCAGCTTAATACTCTGGAATGTCTGATTCTCCTTTGGGCCCAGGGCAAACTCCTGTCACTCAGGGCAGTTTATATCCCTGGATGTCTGAATGTGGCAGAAGATTTACTGTCCAGACAGAAAATACAGACGGGGGAGTGGAAACTAATCCCTGAGGTAGTGGAACAAATCTGGGTGATATTTTACAGGGCAGCGCAATGTCCCCTCTGCTTCTCTCTGAGTCACCCAACCCCCCTGGGTCTGGACGCGATGGTGCATACATGGCCCAGAATGCGTCTGTATGCGTTTCCCCAGGTTTCTCTGCTCCCGGGAGTCTTGGCTAGAGTTCGCCAGGGTCCTGCCTCTTACTGATAGCGCCACGCTGGCCAAACAGGGTATGGTTCTCGGAGATAATGACTCTCCTCGACAGCTTGCCTTGTGCGATTCCGGACAGGAGGGGCCTTTTGTCTCAGGCACAGGGGACAATATTTAATCCCTGGCCCGAGCTGTGGAACCTTCATGTTTGGCCCCTGAAGGGTACCAACTGAGGGACACTGGGTTTTCACCTGAGGTTATCGAGACCATTGTAAGTGCTAGTGCTCCCTCTACCAGAAGAATCTACACCAAAAAATGGGGTGTCTTTGAAAGATGGTGCAGTGCACATAATGCAGATCAAGGTAACTGCCAGATTGTTTCAGTTCTGGACTTTCTGCAGGAAAAATTGTCAGCAGGCATATGCCCCACCACTCTCAGG
Source organism: Xyrauchen texanus (assembly GCF_025860055.1). Lineage (NCBI taxonomy): Eukaryota > Metazoa > Chordata > Actinopteri > Cypriniformes > Catostomidae > Xyrauchen > Xyrauchen texanus. The sequence goes on from NC_068297.1 coordinate 42,455,622, forward strand.
GTCTATGTGGCCACCATTTCGGCTTGCCACGCCTTGATGGACGGGGTGGGAGACATCCTCTACTCGCTCGCTTCATTCGTGGAGCTATGCGACTGAGGCCTCCTGCTAGGACTAGGACCCCTTCATGGGACTTAGCAATAGTCCTTGAGGGTCTGGTTGAGACCCCCTTCGAACCTCTAGAGTCAGCGTCTGATAAACTTCTGACTCTCAAGTTGGTTTTTCTTATGGCGTTTACCTCTCTAAAGAGAATTGGGATCTACAGGCTCTGTCTGTCTTGACAGCCTGTTTATATTTTGCCCCAGGAATGGCTAAAGGGATTTTTCACCCTCATCCTGACTACCTGCCTAAGGTGTCTTTCTCGACCTTACATCCTTCTCTCGAAGCCTTCTGCTCCCCGCCGTTTACGACGCTGGAGCAAAAAGGCTTCACAGACTTTGACCAGTCCGTGCCCTTCAGATATATGTCCACCGCACTAGCCAGTGGCATAAGTCAGGGAAACTATTCGTTTGCCATGGGGGCCACAACAGGGGAGCGGCCGCCACCAAGCAGACTATGTCACATTTGGTGAGGGACGCTATTGCCCTGGCCTACGAGGTGCACGGTCAAGCTTTGCCAGTAGGTATCAGGGCTCACTCTACCAGAGGGATAACCTCCTCTAAAGCCTTGGCTAGAGGTGTCCCTCTGCAGCATGTTTGTGATGCGACAGGCTGGTCCTCTCCACACACATTCATTAGATTTGTATAGTTTGGATGTTCATGCCACTCTGGGCTCTTATGTCCATGAATCGACATCACAAGCTCATGTCTGAGACCTCTTGCGCTCTTGTGAGCACACTACACAACCGTAAGGGGTCCGGACATCCACAGTGCGGCGGTGTGGATATTCTTGTTCCCAAAGCGCTAACTCAGCGCAGCATCATAAGTGTAGCTTTTTGAATGGGAACGTCTCGGGTTACTTGACTGTAACCCTTGTCTTCTGAAGAAGTTTTTGTCACATCCCACAGCACATTGAATGTGCATGGAATATTGGTCACAAACATGGCAGCATGGTCATACAGTGATGTCACATGAAACAGGTCTATAGAGTGAGTTTTTTTATATATCCTATGGATATAAAAGTTTTCTTTTAGGGGTAGATTTAGATTTGTATTAGTCGTAAGTAATTATAATTAGCTTTAAACAAATGTGTGTGTGTGTGTGTGTGTGTGTGTGTGTGTGTGTGTGTGTGTGTGTGTGTGTGTGTGTGTGTGTGTGTGCAAATGCAGAAAATGCTAAATGTTTCCTGTTAGGTTTAGGATGTGGGCTAGGGTAAGTTTATACTAATTTCAGATTTATATAAAAACAATAGTAGTCTATGGTATGTCCCTATTTCGATAGCTGAGCAAATGTATGTGTGTGTGTGTGTGTGTGTGTGTGTGTGTGTGTGTGTGTGTGTGTGTGTGTGTGTGTGATACAGGTGAAGGTAATGAGAGGCAGACCTGTCTTGTGCTGTCACTCATGGTCCTCCATGTGTATCGTAACGCTCACGCTACTTCAAATTATTCTGCAGAGCTAGTCACTACTTTTCTCCCAACAGAATTAATGAGCTCTATTTAACCATGCATACCATTTTAATCATTACATGCAGTGTGTTCATGCAGTAGTCAGGAGCACTGAAAGAGGCTTATTTTATACCGTATAATTCATATTGACTTAAAGCTGAGCAGTTAAACTAGTCCCCATGCTAGCAGTTGACCTGTCATGTTGCCTGTAATATGGTTAGACAGTAGAAGGTTTGGCTGTGATTTTACTGTAGTAAGGTGAGCTATCCCGCAAGGGTCTTACAGTTTCATTCTGAACGGATTGTCTATATCCAGCAGTTATGCTCAGAATGGACAGGCTGGTTAGTATGCCCAGTATGGTAAAAACATTGTGTTTCCAGACTAATTTTACTCATCCTGTCTGACTTGCTTGCTCCACACTCTTGTCATCTATCCTTCCATTCTTCATCTATACTTCTCTTCTTCAGCTTTATGATCATACTTCATCTATATTTACATTCTTCATCTATACGTCCTTTTATCATCTATTTGTCCATTCTTCCTCTATATGTCTCTACTTCATGTATACATCTCTTAATTTATGATTCTTCATCTCTTCATCCATTCTTCAGCTTTATCCATTATTCATCTATATTTAAATTCTTCAGGGTATAGCAACCGATATAACATGTTTCCCCAACTTTTTTAGAAATTTATACGTTTGCCACAGTCCACACCAATACAAAAATGGTTTCTGTAAAAATGTAATGGCTCAGCCATACATGGTGCAAAAAAGAAACTGATTACATTACAGTGATACTTTTTACAAAAAGCACTGTATTACTTTTGCATTCATCGTTCTCGCCGTCAGTATGGGAACTTGGCTTGCAAGTATTTTAAATTTTATTTTAGTGTTCATGGCTCAGACATGTTAGCACTCAACAACAATTTAAAGCTCAAGTATGTAACTTTTTCAGTGTTACAATACTTCCTTCTATCCCAGCTTAATATGCAGAGACAACAATAAGTAAATCATTCAGTGGTTAATTTTCTCTAAAACTTAAAATGCTTATAGCCATCTTACCACTGTGACTGTAATTTTGCCAAATCGGATGGGTTTCTGGCTCAACAACATTTAATGATTGTACTTGTTCAATGAACAACAAAATATGTTGGTCCAGGAAAGAAAAGTAACACAGTTTAATGATTTGAAAACATAACTTCACTCATTACTTGCTAAAAGACTTCTGATATGGAACGTGTGTTACTATTAATGAATTACACCTTAATACTGGTCTTAAATGGAGGCAGAAGTCAATAATCATAAAAGAAAAACTGAACTGTTTAGAGCAATGTCAACTTTCACAGCTCAGACTTAGAACACAAAATGAGTGCTCTATTTCTTTCCCCTTGAACCATTTTACTCCTCCTGTTACCCATACCAGTTGCCCCTCCATCACCCTTTAAGCACCCCCTGGCTTTACGTTCCTTCCTGACCCTCAAGTGCTAATGACTGCTGCCGCACAATAATGATGGATGTGCATTTATAAACAAGACAGATAAGCTTTTGCAGCGCTTCAAACCAGACAGCTTCATTCAACACCCGTCCAGCGGATGTTTTGGAGTGACAGCGCTGCCTCAGGCACAGGTGAGCTCAACTTCTCAAATCACACCACACGAGGAGCTGCTCCGGCCTGTGCTCGCATGCATTCCCACATGTCTGGCCCGGATCCAGATCCCATTCCAAAATATTTGCCCTCATCTTTGTATGGTTTATTTTCTCTGGAGTAATATTTTCCCTGAACAACTAACAAGTTTAGTGCTTGGCAAATATACTGAGTGCATGAAATATGGATCCACTGGTCAGGTCAATCACAATGCATATATAGCTGATGAAGTCATGAAAGACCACAGGAGAGGTTGGCAATTTTTGGACTGCATTGTGCTGGCAGATATTCTAACGAACCAAACAAATATGTTACAGAGGAAGCACTCACTCACATATGCTGTGCAATTCTGTGGTGGAGGAGATGGAAGCGGTTTGGAAGATAAATCCATCACACTACTCATGAGGTCATCAATCCGACGTTTCTGCTCTCTTTGATGAGTGGTGGCTGGCTTAACCAAACACTCTCTCTCCCGGCGCTCTGGGGGGCTGAGTGGACTCGAGGCAGGGCTTGGGTCGGTGCCACTAGAGAGATGGGCATATTAGAGGAGCACAGAGCAACAGAGGGTTTTTGTCTGTCCTGACTTGCTTTGGTTTTCTATCTTTTATTTCATGACTTAACTGAGTCTGCCGATGTGTGTGATTTTGAATGGAAAGAGAGATAATTTACAGTGCTCGCAATAAACATTCTGGTGAGGGTTTGTTCAAAACCCCTAAACCTAAATATTAAACTTAAACAATTAATTAAGCCCAAACCATTTAACTAACAGACATCCTGCAAAACTTAGTTTAATTTGTTATTTAACTATTTGTGTGCTATCTTAGCTTTTAACTACACTTTACAAGATATTTAAGATTACAATTTGAAAATCTCCTTTTGACCTACACTTATAGAATGCATTCAAAATGTTACATCATCAAGCAATTTGCATATTGAATTGTAGTTTTTTCTTTCTTGCATGTATTGTGTTGTGAGAAGGAAAAACAGAGGAATGGTTTGAGGGAATGCTGAGGCTGATGATGCAGCCGGGCAGAGAGTGATACCATATGTTGAGTCACATGTGTATCTGGTAAATATTATTATTATGAGGTGAAATCTCATGTCCTCTCTAAAGCCCTCAAAGGAACATGATGTGGAACAAAAGGCCAGTGGTTCACTCATTGTCCACTGAATTAACCCTAATCAGCATGAGGAAAGTATCCTGACTCTGGGAGGAGTGGTGGAGGTACAAAGGTACAGCAAAGTATGAAGCAATGGAGAAAGGGATAAAGGTTAAAATGTGCTCAGTATACTCTCCCTTCTGATTTAGACTGAAGGGATTGTCTTTTCTAACATGTGCCCAGGAATCTGAACTATGAGTGCCAAGACTCTCTCTACCACAGGGGAATTCTACACCCATGAGTATTTTCATGGAGACTTTTCTTTTATGACACAAATAAGAGGGTAGTTGGGTTATTTTATCCCTTTTTCACTAACAATGCCCAATTGTTCTGTAAATTTCCACCAAAGAAACGGTTGTTCTGGGTTGAAAAAATCTACTCTGCATTGGCCCCTTTGACCTATGGGTCTTAAACCAGGAACCAGTAACATCAGGTGTTACAAGAGCAGGACAATGTCCTCACCAAGAACAATTTTCAACTCGACAACCCAAACACAAAACACACAACTCCGAAATCAACTAAATGGTCTGTGCTTCAAGCGCTCAACGTAATACCTCACAATGTGACATGCATTTAGGACACCCCATTCCTATTTTCATCTGTCCTTCTGTTTCTCTCTCTTGTCTTGCTTATCACCATGTATTTTCGTAAGAAGGCAACATTGTTGAGATTCACGTTAAGGGCGGGATCCAAAAAGAATCATTCTAATTTTGTAAATATTCTTCATAAATAGTCCCAGGGAAATTGTTACTAACAAACTTCATGAAAAAGCATTTTGGACAGAGTGCATCAAAATTGCACTCTGGGGATAATAATTAAGGGTGCCTACACACTAGAGTATACTCTACATCAGAGAACACTGCAAAAAGTGTTTGTGAAAGAGTCTTTCTGTCATGCTAGCGAAATTTGGACAATTGTTTTGCTGCAATGGACTGGATGCATTTCCGTTGATCATTAAGAATTTCAGATAGGTGGGTCCAGTTGAAAATCAAATTCATGGTATTTCTGCTTGAATTCAGACTGACATGGCTATTTGCACACCCTAAAAAAGGATCTTACACATTCCTACCCATCAAACAATTCATCAGTGCTTTCTCCAGTGAAATAGCCGTAACTCTGCCTTCACAAACATAGTAAGGTCAATCTAAAGAACCACACAGAAGCCCGTTTTCTTAAACATATCTTGTACGATCAATAATGTACCACCAGTTTCACCAATTTCTGATTGTAGTTTAAGCCTGTTGCTAACATCTCGATCATCAAGATTCCTTTTTCCCCATGTCTGCTAGAAATGATCATGTCAGGAAATATGCATGTATTCCTCACATTACAATTCAACTTTTTATTCTCATTCTCTCTACAGTAAATATTAAAGTGATGAAGCCTTCATCCAGTATGTGCACAGAACATGTTATTAATCAGATCCCTGAGGCTCCTGTGTCTCCCCATACAGCACGTCTGTCCAATCTCTATGGTTCCATCCCCTCAAACTTCAGTGCCAATGACAGGTAGACAGTCCTGAGAAGTCAAAGTGCCACTGTCAGTTTTCTGATGAATATGCCCCATTTAGTTTAAGCAGCACGCATATTCATCAGGCCTGCTGGGCCACCAGGTGATTCCATTCCTAATTGTGTCCTCCCCTCAAGACCTCCAAAGACCCCATGGCATCATGGGACAGATGAGGGGATGTCAAAGTAGATGCCAGTGCCTGTCAGGGCTGCTCTCATGACTCAAACAGCACAACTTTATTCCAGACCCCTGAGGGAAATTCGGAGCCCAGTTTCCCGTTAGAGCGGTGGTTCCATCATGTCCTTTGAATTGCCGGTCTTCGTGGAGTTTTAGTGGCAGATTCTGACTCAATGCATTTGTACCTGTGTCAAGTCATCCAACATCAAGTAGGTCTAACTTTCACTTGATAACTTTCCTTGCTGTTGATTCATCTCTGTTGACTTCCCGCAGATGAGCATTAGTCAAGTCAAGTCAATTTTATTAGTATAGCGCCTTTCACAACACACAAAGCAGCTTTACAGATGATCAGGCATTAACAGACGATAAAACTGTAATGTCTATAATGCTGATGAGTCATCATTGTGTAATTAGATAAAATATGATTGTTAATCCTGTTTAAAAATAAGTAATTAAATAATAATTGTATTATAACCACAGTGAGCAAGCTGAAGGCGACTGTGGCAAGGAACACAAAACTCCATAAGATGTGGATTAAAGGAGGAAAATAACCTTGGGAGAAACCAGACTCACTGTGGGGGCCAGTTCCCTCTGGCTAACATCATGAATATAATGTAAATATTACTCATGTATAGTGCAAGTTATGATTTAAATTATTAAACTAAGTAAGTGTTAAGGGTCAGTGTTTAAACATAGATTTACTATGAACTGTAAGATTAATGATTAATGTCTTTGAAGTCCATCCTGAATTAACTGCAGAAGTTCATATAGATGCAATTGTCCTTGTTAGTTGCTGATGAAAGCTTTTGTTGGCAATTAATTGTTAGTCTGTGTATTCCATTATAAGAGTGTAGTCCATCATTAGACCGAGGTGATGCAGGCAGAGATCAGTGAGGTACATCACAGTTCAACCAGCAGGTGATTTCAGTGAGATTCAGTGAGGTCCAGACAATGGCATATGAAGTATCCCATGTCTTATGGTTGGAGTTGGCATCAGTTCATTCTCTGAAGTGATGTTTGGCTGGCACCGGCTGCATTTAGTCATCATCATTCTGCGACATGTAGCAGTGGAGTCCAACACGAAGCAGGAATGGTGCTGGATCCAGCCGGTTCTGGTGACCTCAGGATAGGAGTCCCGAGGTTGAGACAGGGAAACAAATAAAATAATATAAGAGTAGATACCATTCAATTTATTGCAGAGTTACAAATCATGATCAATGTTTCTGGTTCCAGCAGACTAAATAAAGCAGCCTAATTGTGAGTTGGAGGATAAATTAGGTGTATGCCTGGCTAAATAGATGAGTCCCGAACAGTGTTTGGGAGACTATTCCATAGTTTAGGAGCCAAATATGAAAAGGATCTATCTCTTTTTGTGGATTTTGATATTCTAGGATCTATTAACAGGTCAGAATTTTGTGATTGTAATGAACGTGATGGAATATAGCGTGGTAGAAGGTCACTTAAGTACTGCAGAGACCATTCAAAGCTTTGTACGTAGTTAAAAGAATATTAAAATTTATACGGAATTGAACAGGTATTCAATGTAATGATGATAAAATGGGGCTAATATGATCATATTTCTTGGTTCTCGTCAGCACTCTGGCTGATACATTTTGAACCATTTGAAGTTTATTTATTGAACTTGCTGGACATCCTCCCAGTAATGCATTATAATAATCTAGTCTTGAGGTCATGAACTCATGAATTAGTTTTTCGGCATCAGCAACAGAGAGCATGTGTCGTAACTTAGCAATATTTCTTAGGTGGAAGAGTGCTGTTCTACAAACATTGGTAATTTGATTTTCAAAGGACAGATTGGTATCAAATATAACACCTAAGTTCTTCGATGTTGAAGATGATGTAACAGTACATACATCGAGAGTCAAATTATATTTTAGCGGCTTATTTTTAGAGTTAGCAGCACGTTCAATCAGCGTCTAACTTTAACCTTGTTATCCTCATCCCCTTATTGACAATAACAGCCTTTTATGAGGTGGTAATTCATCTTTTTCCCTTTGCCCTCATGTGAGAGGCCACACTTGAGCACGGATCAGTGCTGACACCCAAACATCCACTCGTTACCCGCTGGGGTGTGAAGAACCAGGGCTGACCTCACTTCCTGTGGCAGAACACACAGACTTCCTCTCAACTCAAGTGGAAAAACCTATGAGGAACCGTATGGAGTTCTGTTTCCTGACAACTGTAATGACTCTCAGAATTGTATTTTCAGCCAGCAAGTCATCTGATTCATAGTTGCTCCCTTTACAGAGATACGGTACGTGAATGCGTCACTTACCTACAGAGGCATCTCAATATCTCGTTTTATGTTCTCAGGTTAGGTATACTGTAGAAACAAACCCAGAAACAAACCTGCATTTAGGTTACCTGATATCCACAGTCTCCTTCTGTGGCACTTTTGTGACCGTCCGCCATCCTGTCATCTGCCAGCTCAACCTGAGATTAACCACAGCCTCTGCTGACGCATTGTTTAACATGAGATAACATTTACCAACATTTTATCATTCCACAAATCTCTCTCTCTCTGAATCTGTCTTGATGCATTGCATGCTCCCAAAAGAATATTTTACTGATCAGTGGTTGCTCTTTTATAGCTCAAGAGAGTTCATAGAGTTCTTAGATAAATCTCCCTCAGGAGAAATATAAATAGACACAAATAAATAAATTGTTCATATACAGTATAAGAAGAGTATAAAACAATACAAATTGTATTGCATAGCTCTAATCATACAGTATTGTCCTGAACATTTTTTTTTGACTTTTGATTGCAGTCTTATCAATCTGAGCACACTTTGAGACATTGCTGAGATCTCATTACTATCTAGGAGAAAACAGAGTGATACGAAAAAGATTTTTCATGATCTTGTTCATGATTTTTCTTTCCTATGGGCTGAAAGACACCGTTCCTTAATATTCTTCCTCTGCCTTGAACATTTAATGAAATGCATGTGACCTTCTCTCTGAGGTCAACTAATAATGCACACATTTGTGAAACATACTTCCCGAAATTTATTGTATTGAAAAATGTGTTTCCTGGTTTTCTTGAGTTTCACATCACCTCCCTTTCACAATTCAGTGATATCCAGTGTTGTCTAAAATAAAACACAAGCTTATGGTATCAGTTGAGAGAGAGGATCCACCTGCAGCGACTCAAACCAGCAGAAAGTCAAAACTGAGGTTGGGTTCGAGGGCACTTCCTCTGCAGCTGGATGCTTCACCGTGGCTCTCACTCAAGGACTTATCATAGGATTGTGTCACGAGAGGAAAGCCTCGTATAGTTAACGATGAAATTATTTGTAAAATCACTTTCTACGGTCCAGTCCAACTGTGGCATTTCTCAAACATCTGTGGGGTTCAATTTAGTTTTATTTGGCCACAAGACAGATAGTGAGTTTGTAAACCCATACTTTTTACATGACTGCCAAAACAAGGGTTTGTTTGCTGTCAGATTTGCACCTTAGACCGCTGGATTGATAATCATCTGTCGTAGGCAAAAGGAGTTGACAGACAGCAAGTTTGGAATGTTGCATGAAACTATTTCACAATCCTGTGTTGAGGTTTTGCTACATCAACCAAATCCTCACTAATCTTAGCCGCCAGTCAGCTTTACCTGACAGGCAGGAACTCTTCGACGAGCGCAGCTTTGACGTGTTTTCCTCCGCCAGCATGCTAGAGACGTTTATTTGTGTTGGTGTGGTTCACATGGATCTGCCACACTGAAAGGATTTTGATTGCCTGTGAAAATATTTAGAGCACAGCAAATATTTATGACACTGTTCATGGTGCGGAAACAATACGTGTATTTGTGAACATTCTCATGTAATCGAGCGTTACAAAACAAACGGGCGCAGAGAAATAATAAAGGAGTAACTTTGGCTGCTGGACGAGATGATGTCAAAGGAAATGTGTCCTGATTTACTCAGAGCATGTGTACAAATATCAAACAATGAACATTTAAACATGGACGTGTGTATCATGAAAAGAGTTGAGCTTACGATGGTCTCTGAACTCTGTGTTTGTCCAGAAGTACATTGAAAAGGCACTGTGGGAAAAACACAAGATATTATTTGTCAGCACTTGAGGTGTAGATCACAGCCCCTCAGGATATCCCCTTCCTCACAGGAAGTATTGTGTCCCTATCTTTTTTCTCAAAGTTATTTTAATTCTACAGATACCAGCGTTTGAGGGATTGTGTGTGTGTGTGTGTGTGTGTGTGTGTGTGTGTGTGTGTGTGTGTGTGTGTGTGTGTGTGTGTGTGTGTGTGTGTGTATAATGACAGCTCATTAACTAGAAAAAGAAAGCTTGTCCAGACTTTAAATGTCAGCTTGACAGTTAAAAATAGTTTGATGTTGAGTTTGTAGCTGGACGGTTCTAAAAGCCTTATGTAGTTTGGATACTTTTGCAGTTTTGAAGTTTGAAGGGATGTAAGGTATCTAAGGTGTTCTGAGTGGTTTTGAAAAACGCTGATAAATATGCCCCATAAAAATTAAAAAAATTATTAGATTGGCAATTCTCTGTAAAAATGTTTTTTCTAAATGATCTGGTTTATTCAAGTCAAAAACATTATTTAACATTAACACATTAGGGTAAACAAATACAACTTTTGCTAAGAGTTAGATAGAATTAGTTTTCTCTGTACTTTCCAGAGCAGTCTGTCATATGAGCAGTCCTAATGTCTCGAGGGGTTTCTCTGCTGAGCTGAAGGAGATGTCGCATTAGAGCAGAACCCAAAAGGAGATCCTATCCTGGTGTTCATGCCCTCTTACCCTCCTGCTCCACCAAACCTGGCCTCTCTCTCTCCCCGTCTGCTCTTCTGGATCAATAGTAGGTCCATTTGCCGTATCACTGCAGAGCAGATGCTAATGATGCTGTTGATGATAACTCACACATGAGATATGAAGTTAATCAATACACCGCTCTGCATTATGACTTTACTTCACTGATTATACTCAATATACACAATGCCGTAATCTGCCAGATTCATACGTCATCATCTTGTTTGTATTATTGCTCGCAAAAATACTTCCATGTAGATTATGAATTTCAACTGTATAGGAAAGAATAAGCACAAATGAGATCACTTAAATAGCACAATTGTTTCTCCTAGACATCAATAAGATGAAATGAAAAGCAAATGGAGACCTCCATTTCTCCTCAGAAAATGACTACCGTAATCCCGCACGCGTCTCCTCGAGAGTTTCTCGAGAGATCTTAACAATGTCTCACACTGTGCTCAGATTTGAAGTTTCCGAAGTCAGCATTGAAAAACGAGATCTCATTATGAACTCAAACATTTATTTTCAAATTCTTCTTCTGAACTATATTATACACATTCATTTTACAGCCCTATACTGTTACAGTATGTCTCCTTTGTGTCTATTACACTGAAAAAAAATTCTTATGATCTAATCTTAAGAATACAGTTTTGTTTTTTGCAGTGTATCATTTGCCTAATAGAATTTTAGACTGCATCTAATTATTTTCTTAACCAGTATTTTTGTTTTCCAGTAAAAATATCTAAAGATTCTTAAATATATATATTTACTTGAAAGCAAAATTGCATGAGATATTAAGTCTTTATTTATGCATAAAACAAGAACAAATATTTTTTGCCAATGGGGTTAGAAAAATACATTTAATTCAAAAGGAAAACAAGTTCTTTTTTTCTAATCCCATTAACAATTGTATTTCTTGTTTTAAGCAAGACTTAAAAACTTGTCAAGTAGATATATCTAGTTTTAAGAATATTTAGATATTTTTTAATGGAAACAAGACAAAAATACTAATTAAGAAAGTGAATTTCTGCAGTGTAGGAGAAGCATATGAAAAAGTTGATAACATATAAAAATATAAAAAGTTAAATACTGTTACTGAGACTCCAGAAGTGCCTAAAAAAAATGTGCTTCATGTGGTAAATTAACTGGTTTAAGTTAAAAAATAAAACAATAAAATCACTGAATCAATCTTAAACCAATATACTTATATTAAGTGTTAAATCAGGTAGAAATAGCTCCTTAAGGTAACAATTGCAGGTTTTTACAGACTTTATACAGAGTATAATTTTTGCATAGAAAAACTGACTTCATTATCTCCATAAACTGCCTTCTTTTCGTCATAATGCACGTGTTGTTATTTCGCCTGAATGCAATGACATCATCCACTAATATCAACCCAGGAAATGAGCTGGCTCACCGGCAGGAGATTTTAGCCCGTGTTTCCACCGTTATGAGCTGCTGCAACAAAATGCACTCAAACCCAGACTAGTGCTTCTTAAACAAGTATTTAATCCCCTCATTAAATATATAGTATGAGGCTGCTGATCAATAAGAGCTCTGGATTACACGCTCATCTGCCACACGGACGTGCAAATGGCTACATGATGTTTCACATTACCATTTAAATGCCAGCTCTATAGACCTGCTGCTCACATAAAAGTCAGTGGCTTCAGCTTTTGCAGAACTGAATATTTGTAAAGATGAATCATATTTTTATTGGATCAGGTTTTACAGTGTCACTGTGCTTCAAATGAGAATTAAAAAAAATGTGGCTCATGGTTGTTATTCCACTGTGAAATGTAGCAGACGAATTACATGAAAGTAAGTGAAAGTTTTAAAGCACTTCAGTTTCAATCACCAAATATCACCTAGAAGCTCACCCTGAGGCTTTTGTCCCTGTTAAATGCTTTATGTTCTTATTAAATATCTTTAAGAAATCCATTTTTATCTCCCAAGATATGAGCAGTGAATCACTATTAAAGAGTCCGTCAAGTTGTCAGACTGGAGCTGGACCGACTTCATGCTAACACACACATTTTATGTGCTTCACGTTGACTTCATTCTCAGGCTCTTTCGCCACATTTCATTCTGAACTCATGGCGCTGCTGAACATTACAGTCGTGTTGTATCTGAAGAACAGGTTTTATGGTAGAGGCAGCGAGAGGTGAGCGGTTGCTGTCCACGAGCGTGTCGTTCAGATGGGTTCAGTCTTCTGCGTTGTTAAGGTCAATCAAGGATGTCAAGAAAATAATTGAATGTGTTGAAAATAGGTTCCACTTTTATCTAGAAATAAATAGCATATAATAATAAAGTGATAAGTCACCAGAGACTTGGAGTGCATTGGATGATATTAGCATGGTAAATGGGTTTTGTTAGACATGATGCAAATTGGGCACCTGTGTTCATGAAATAATTAAAGGAATAATTTTTGGTGAATTTTTAAAGTCTTAACAGGTTTATTTGACATAATGTATGTGAACAGCGACTCCAGTCTGACAAGAAAAAAAAGGCATCCTCGTGCACTATTTATTTTACTATTTTTTCTATTATTTTAAACTGTGATTTTATTTTGTTGTTGTTCTTTTTTTGTCCTTTTTTTTATCGTGATAGACTGGAGTCACTATTCTCTTGTCATTATGGCAAATAAACACTGTGAATACTTTATTTTTTTCTTTTTAAATCACGTTTTGTGTTCCACATAAGAAAGAAAATCTTACAGGTTTGGAGTAAATAATGACTGAATCTTCATGTTTGGGTGAACTATTCCAAATTGTTCATTCATCTAACTGTAGGCTCTTTATAGTTTCCAAGCAAGAGCAATTTAGCGGAGTATTAATGTAAAATTCAGTGATAGTCAGAAGGATGCATACGCATGTTGACTATTCTACAATGGCTTTGAATTAGAACTATCATCATACAAATGCAAAAATAAATGTCAAAATGTAAATGTATAACACAGTAGCGCTTTTCTAAAACCTAGTGAACTGACCACATGAAGGCACAAATGATGTATATGTCCATTATAGGGATGTGTGAAAAACACAGATTAAGAGTAATAAACAAACATATTCAGTGTAAAGCAGCAGCACTTCTGTATCCTGGAGGATGGGTGTCAGAGTCCAAATCCACAAGTACTACTGGGACTGATGGAGTCTTACTGAGTGCCTCATATGTCCCATATGGATTAGGATGAGGGTGAGTAAATTATGAATTTTTGGGTGAACTTTTCTTTTAAGTCTAATGAGCTCCAAACAAAAGGAGAACTTTTGTTGTCCACATCTGGTCTCTCTCACCTGGAGCATACAGTAAGAGAAGCAACAGAATCCAATGTTACAGGGAAGAAAGAAACCCCAGTGAAATTTACCACCAAACGGCCACCACTGGAGAGAACTTCAGCACAGTGAACCTGATGGTCAGCATTTGATTGCTTTGACATACACAAAAGAGTCTGGGGAACTTTAGATCAACATGTTTTGCTGTCTTTGAAGTGAATTCATATTCAAGGAGTTTGAACGCTCATGTTGCTCTGCAGATTAATAGCGTTTATCTTACCATTGAGCAGAGCGCAACAGTGATTGTCATGGATTTATCTCCTGGAGCTGGACAGATGTTATGATTGTTGTATGATGTTGGATGTGAGATGCCAGAACTGCATCGCTGCTGCGGTCCGGCTGTTGCAGATCGAGGCCTCAGCTGATTACCACGCTGGGACCCGAGCACAGAGCGTTTTCATTAGAGAGAGGTCCAAGATCATACAGAAAGTTCCGGACCATTAATACATTTGAAACAGCAAATGAGTGCTGTGGGGGGAGTCATGGGTTATTTTGAAAGAGGAGAACCATGAGGAACGGCCATGAATAAAGAGCCAAATCATATTAACCCACTTTTTCTTTTTGACAATCTGCATCCAATTGTTCAACAATTTACCGTAAATTGTTTGTGAAATCCTCGTTAATCCGACCAGTGGAGAAATGCAAAGCTGGAATACTACAGTACACACGTGAGTGTGTCGGACTGTACGCAACATAAATAAACAACAAATACAACAAATGATGTTGATTCATGTCTTACAAATGTGTTCAAGGTCTTTCTTTCGAACAACACTTTTCTTTTCTTCAAGGTGTGTGTTACCGACATGCTCGACCACTTTACGTTCAAAGAAATCCTCAGGTCAGATTCAGAACTTGTTAATATTTCATCTTGCATAGTTGTATAATGACTTGTATTGATTTCTCATTTCTTATTTATGGCGTCTGGTGCCAGAGGAAAATACAAATCAGATCACACTCAGTTTGGTTCCTTCAGCTTTGGGTTCTCTCTTACCTTCATATGAATGTGCAAAGATTGACTGAAGATAGCAGGAGATTTATAGTGGTTACAACATTTTGTGTTTCTAGAACATCTTGAACTCTTTCAACACTTTTTAGTGGTATTTGTTCTGTTATTCCAGTATCTTGTCTGTTTTTAATTGATGTGAATCTTTGTGAAGTGACAACAAATAATGACATTGTTTTGAACTCTTGAAGCACATTAGAGCACAACAGTGCCCACCCACTTATTTGGCCGCCTTTTTCCGGAAGTATTTTACCATTCATTTTTTCCAAGGTACAAGAATGTGTAGTTAACGTCTTTAATGAGGGAATGAACTACAATCCCATTAAGCATTGTGAATGATATAATCAAATAAAAAACGGTGTAAAAATATAAAAGTTGTTCATTAAGTATAGAAACAATATTTTTGGATTTTATTGCAAAATATTTAAATACATACAAATATATAAAGTAGTTTGAGAGTGTGTGTAGAACGACTCGATTGCATCATTCACGGTGCATCATGGGAGTGGGCGGAGCTGCAGAGCTCTTCTCTGATTGGTGGATATCGCTGTAGAATCATGGGTAGTGTAGTTCTTCAGAAATTCTGCTATTAAACATAATTTAGTCAACAATAAAGATGAAATAACGCAGACTGATGCTTCAACAGAAACATGTACTATCGATTAACAACCTCAGAGCTCACGGTAGGTCTGCCTTTAAAGATTTATCAGTTATTGGCTAATAATCAATTCACCTAGGGAGAAAATAATAGGGAATTTTAATCCCAGAACAGGACTGTTGCACACTATTCAGTCAGCAGTTCATAATGTTTGTGAGTCACTGTGAGAGATCTGATTTCTATTTTTGTGTATGTGCTTTGAAAATATTAAATTCCTCACACATGGATAGGTTTAGTCTTGTAACATTGATGAAATATTTCCTGAAATGTGTCCCTCTAGACACACTGTCTGAGGGACGTGTGTTTTATTGATATCTCTGTTGTAAATATAATTTCCTTATGCCTCTCCTTTGAGAACAAATCCGTTTACGCATGCTGAATATTGCCTGTGTTTCCTGATGTATTATTATCATCAGCGTGGCGTCCTGAGGGCCGTGCGCTTCACACATTAGAAAGTCTACAGACGTTTGAAGGCAACTGGAAGAAAGCGTCGTATTTTAGAGCTGACGGCTACACAAACCAATGACAGATTATTCCACATATCTGCTTCACATGCCTTATGGCACTGCATGAACAGGGCTTATTCACTTAATTCAGAGCGAATTTCCATATTATTTGGATGTCTGTGCGCTGATGCAAAAATTGGAGATGAATTTGCAGTTTCAGTCCAGAATTACTAAGTTTCTTCAACGGCTTCATCTGTCGTGTCTGTTCTGAATTGAGTTTATTACTCCAGTGAACTTCATAGCGCTTTTGTGTATAGAAAGTGGTTTTAAACAACCAAATCTTCCCTTATATGTGATCTGAGGAGCAATGTGATGATTTCTCCTACAGTAAAGGGAGGCTCTTTCAATATTCTTCTTTTTCCCCATTATTTTTCTTTTTTTTATGCCCCTGGGGGGAAATAGGCAGTTTTCATGCACAGTTGTTCAAAAACTTTTCTTAACAGAAACCGTTCAGTTGAAAGTGTCTCTTTCAACTCTCAACTTTATGACGTGTTGAA
The DNA here is from genome assembly GCF_025860055.1 of Xyrauchen texanus. Lineage (NCBI taxonomy): Eukaryota > Metazoa > Chordata > Actinopteri > Cypriniformes > Catostomidae > Xyrauchen > Xyrauchen texanus. Next base: position 42,472,443 of record NC_068297.1, read on the forward strand.
GTGTTGTGAGTTAGAGTGATTCTGAGAGTGAATTTTCAGAGCACATCACACTTGGAGAAGAGAGCTTTTTATTCTGCACTCTTTTGGTTGTTTTTTTGCCATTGGAACTCTTGCAGATGTTGCGGGTTGCAGAGTGCACTCTCGACCTCTTGCGTCACAAGTTTATTCATGCAGCTGTTGCAAACTGAGGAAAGAAAAGCACGTTGTCACTTTTCCAAAATATCCATTAGGTAGCAGCCATTCTGGATTGTCATAATTTGTGGGAAATCTTAATTCATTTCAATTTGCAACTGAGAGGAACAATCTAAAAGCTTCTGGTTTGAAAATTCGGGCACCAGTGATATAAACAAAGACAGCACATTCACAAGAAGTTGGTAGCATAAACGGACTGTATGCAATGAATCAGAAGAATACAAGAGCATATTGACAGTGACACACTCCTTTTATATGCATGGAAAATGTGATGTACATTCTATAAAATTATAGAGAATGTTAGTTTAATTAAAGTCACACTGAAGTGCCTTGACGAGCCCCGTCTGATTTGCTGTTTTGAAGTATTTCCTACTGAAATAGGAATTTATCACAATAGGAGCCATTGTGCCAATATACGTAGATTAATAATACACCAAACATAATGAATAAAAACACTTACTCCCTGACATCACTCCTTCTTCAGAGTGTAAAAATTCCAGCTATGCTGTGCTCGTTCATGTGATTGACAGTTAGCTGGATGGGATGGGTTGAAACTGGCTATTGGTCAACCTTATTGCCCATCCCTCAACCATGACATATGTCAGCAGAGAGGATAATTTGTTGCGAGTGGAGGGCAAGTTATAGTTTTAGACTAAAGACTAAGAGGAAAAACCCTAAAATAATAATAATAATAATGTGTATCAATTGATTGTTGATAATATTAACAGCAACATCCAATAAGGACATAATAATTATCAATTTTGAATTTATGATTCTCCGCTGAATTCGCAGACGAGAGGTCTGATAGGCCAGCCATTGCATTGACGACCCAGTGGGCAGCCTCTTTTGGAGACAGCGCCGCCTTCCGCTGTCTGCCACAGCAAACAAAGAGATGCTCAGAACATCTAAAGCTCTGCGTGCGGTCCACATAGGTACGCAAAGCACGCACTGGACACAGCAACAGTAAGGCTGGGTCTGCCTCTTCCTGGGGCAGCTTCACTTTCAGGTTCACTAACTTTGAGGGAGTTGTAAGAACCTTGGGCAAGTAGCCTTGTCGGGGTCTTAGGATGACGTGAGCATCTGCGACAAGTGTCACTGACAGAGAACGCTCGCAGGTCCCCAACTCTCTAGATGGAAGCGAGTGCAATCAGGAGTGCCATCTTCAAGGAGAGGGCTCTAAGCTCGACTGACTCTAGCGGCTCGAAAGGGGGGTCCTGAAGGCCTGAAAGGACCACTGAGGGATCCCATGGGGGGAACAGGCATGGCCTGGGAGGGTTCAGCCTACGGGCGCCTCTAAGGAACCTGATGATCGTCAAGTCATGCTTCCCTAAGGACTTGCCGTCCACTGCATTGTGGTAAGCCGACATGGTGGCAACATAGACCTTCAAGGTGGGGGCAGCCTCCACTCCAGCCTCTCCTGCAGACATGAGAGCACTTGACCCGACTGCGCATCTCTGCGGGTCTTCGGATCGGGAAGAACATCAATTCGCGAACAAGCGCCACTTTGAGGTGTAAAGCTGCCTGGTAGAAGGAGCTCTGGCTTGGTTGATCATGTCTACGACAGCAGGTGGTAGGCCACTTGGATCTTCCGCAGCACGTCCAAGGGCCAGACATGTAGGTTCCAGATGTCTGGGCGCTGATGCCAGATGGTGCCCCGTCCCTGAGAAAGAAGAACCCTTCTCAGGGGAATCTGCCAGGGAGGTGCAGTCGTGAGGAGCATAAGATCCAAGTCCAAGTGGGCCAATAGGGTGATTTGTGCCTCGCCCTCCCTGGCTTTGTACAACACCTGTGCAAGTAGGTTCACTGGGGGAAATGCGCATTTTCGCAGCCCCCAGGGCCAGCTGTGTGCCAGCACATCTGTCCTGAGGGAAGCATCTGTTAGGGAGTACCAGAGTGGGCAGTGGGAGGTCTCTTGGGAAGCAAACAGGACCACCTGTGCTTTGCCGGACCTCTCCACTGAGCGTGCCCTGGCGCAACAGCATGTCCGCTACCATGTTGAGGATGCCCTGGATAAGAGTGCCGTGCGGCAACCTGACTCACTGCTGACTCCAAAGGAGGAGATATTGGGCGAGTTGTGACGTGAGCATACGCAACCTTGCCGATTTATGTATGCCACTGTCGTGGTGCTGTCTGAACGGATCAAGACGTGCTTGCCTTGGATCAGTGGCAGAGACCTCCACTAGGCAAGAAGTACAGCCAATAACTCTAGGCAGTTGACATGCCAACGTAGGCACGGCTCATTCATAAAATGGCCACAACAGTGATTGTCAGGTACAGAATTTGATATTCCACAATATTTTAAGAGTTTGGACATGAACTTTATCATCACCTGCTGGTGGAATCTGCAAACTGCTAATGCAGGAACTGAGTTTAGACATTGTGTTGAAAACAGACCTGCTTCTAAATTTAACAATTAACTATTTCTCTGGACAATAGCAAATTCCTCTTTGCACCACTTCGTTAACTATACACCCTCAGATTGTGTGCATACACCCACAGATAGTACAAGCACCTACTCATGTTTTGTGCTGGCATGAAATTGTGCTGCGAATTAACAGTCTAACAAACATTAAATAAGACAGCGCACGATCGTTGGGCATGATTATTGTGCGTCGCACTGCGCTTGGCGCTCATGAAAGTAAAGCCAATTTGTTTGACTAAATTGAGCAATAAAACTTTAACCAAAACATGTGTACATTAGGACTGTGTTCAAAATTGTATAAAAACAACGTTTGATTTTTAACCAGAATATTGTAAGCTATAGTAAAGGTTAGTGATCGTACCGGGACATAGGTACCAAGTTGATACTGAAATAAAAAAGATGTAAAGATACCAGTGTTTCTGCAGTACTGGTACTGCAGAAACAAGCACCAACTCAGTTCGGTACCTGCACTCTGTCTGACACGACTGCTATCAAATGTCAGCACACAAATTTGAGCATGTGCTCTGTGACTTGTTTTACACTGAAATAAACAATTAATAAAATTATATTTGTGACATGTCCAAGTGTGATTATTAAACCCTGAAAGACTATAATCATTGTCTGCAATCGAGCTGCATACTTTAAATTAATGTGTGAAGCTGACCTGGAACATACAGTGGAAATGTCTCAGGTTACTTGACTGTAACCCTTGCTTCCTGAAAAAGCGGACCTAGATGCTGCGCTTGATTCAGCACTTTTGGAACATCTTTAGGAGTGACCAGCTGTGAATATGTGTGCAACACGTCAATGAAATTGACAAGAAACTTTATAGCCTCTGTTGGTGACATCATCAGAAAGTGCCAGTACCAGGAGCTATAAATAAATGTGCCACAGGTGCATTGTCAGGTATATTTATCTGAAGAGCAGTCCTGTTCCTTTTTGGCGAACTCTGGCTAGAACTCCCAGGAGCAGAGAAACCGGAGGAAACACATAGAGGTGCATTTTGGGCCATGTATGCATCATCGCGTCCAGACCCAGGGGGGCTGTGTGACTCAGAGAGAAGTAGAGGGGACATTGCGCTGTCTGTTGGGAGGTGAAGAGCTCCACCTCTGCTTTGTAAAATCTTAGCCAGATTTGTTTCACTACCTCAGGGTGGAGTTTCCATTCTCCCGTCTTTATTTTCTGTCTGGACAGAAAATCCGCTCCCAAATTCAGGCATCCAGGGATATATACTACTTTGAGTGACAGGAGCTTGCCCTGGGCCCAAAGGAAAATCTGCCGTGCCAGTTTATTTAGCTGGCACAAACGCAGACCTGCCGCTGTGTTGTCCATCCGCACCAGGACATGGCAGCTTCTCAGAAGCTGGAGGAAGTACTTCAGGGCCAGAAATAGTTGATCAGACAGTTTGTAACGTTCAGCCTAACTGAAAGGTGATGCTACACAAAAAAACTATGGTCTTGACCCTATGTTTGTAAGGTGATGGGAAGTTTATCAAAAAAGAAGAAGGCTAGGAAGACAACAACTCGATTTAAACCCAAAGTGTATTTACAATAAGTAGAGGAAAAAAACATCAAAGTGAATCCAGAAATATATATACAAATGTACAAAAGACAAACAAGAAAGAAAGAAAAAGATAAATACTAAAGGTGTATGAAAAGCGGATGAATTGACTATTGGAGTCCCGTACAGTGTGTGTGTGTGTGTGTGTGTGTGTGTGTGTGTGTGTGTGTTGAATCGGCCTCACCGGTGGTTATGTTAAGTCCATGAGCACGAAGTGAAGCAGTGCTGTTCTGTGATGAGTCCCAATGGTAAAAAAAACCAAAAACAACGATTAATCCACAGTGGAACATACAATCACAGACTGGAACAGTAGACTTGGTTGGTATCCTTAGACAATCGATCCGAGGGCAACGTGTCGCTCCTGAACGCCTGTTTACCGGCTCCTTTTAAACGGAGAAAAAAGTCATTCAGCTGATTTGAATGACGTCACGAGAGGTTCCCTAGTGCAGCGTGATAAACTCTCGCTTGAATAAAACTAGAACCAATACACTTCGCTTGACAATAAACATAGGAAAGATACATATATTAATTATGGCTGTTTTCTAAGAACAATTTAGATCTTTTACAGCAATATACATATTCCACCCTTATGTGGCTGCACTACAAGTTGATGTGCCAATTGAGCTGATGACCTTCCCATTCCCCTTGAGCTGGATGACCACTTAAGGCTGCTCCCATCCTGTCAGGGAGGCGTCTGTCTTTAACAGTCTGCGATGGCAAGACGTACCTATAGTGGGACCCAAGGTGAGGAACCAGGGTCTGAGCCACATAGAGCGCGACGCGTAACCCTTATCTGCCTTCGGGGATTGGCCCTTAGATGAAATCCCCTGGCTTTGAGCCACAACTCGAATGGTCTCATATGCAAAAGGCCCATAGAGATCACAGAGGATGCAGATGCCATGAGACCTAACAACCGTTGATTCTGAAGAACAGTACAATCTTGGCCTAGGCTGACTTTGCTCAACCCCAGATAAACCAGATGAGCTAAGACAATATTTCTGTGCTGCAATGCCAGTTCTTGCGATTGTGCTTGTATCAGCCAGTCGTCTATATAATTAAAACTGCGGATGCCCCGGAGTCGCAATGGAGCCAGTGCTGCATCCATGAACTTTGTGCATGTGCAAGGTGATAAGGCTAGGCCAAATGGAAGAACCCGATTTTGGTAAGCTTTATCCCCGAAAGCAAACCTCAGGAACTTCCTATGTTGTGGCAGTATTTCTATATGAAAGTATGCGTTCAACCAATCGTGATGTTGAATTTGTGACACGATCGTCTTGACAGTTACCATCTTGAACTTCAGCACCTTGACTGAGCAGTTCAAGCCTCAAAGATCTAAAATCGGACACAATCCCCCATCTTTCTTGAGGACCAGGAAGTATCTGCTGTAATAACCTGACTCTCTCTCTCTGGAAGGAGAACATGTTCTATGGCCCCTTTGACAAGAAGATATTGCAGTTCTTGTGACAATAAATGTGCTTGTTCTGGTTTCACAGTAGTGGGAACCACAGCGTTGAAATGCAGAGGACGGCGAACGAATTGAACTCTATTCCCCTTTTCTACTGTCTTTAGGACCCACATAGAAATACCCGGCAGTAACTTTTAAGCTGCCAGGTGAAATGGGTACCAATTTTGATACTTCCCTTTGTGGGGATGTCGGATGTTCCGTTTTAGCTTTTGACAGGGAAATCCACAGATATTGTGAATCATTGTTGTATTGTATGAGGTGACTAGAGCTGAGCACTAAGCCACTGTGAAGCGCAGCACAATGTACACAATATAATGTACACAATACATTTATATAATTAAATCACACCATTTGCACTTTAATGGTCACACTGGTCCATGTAGTGAACCGTTTATCCAGAGAAGTAAAACTTCTGTCAAAAACACACATCAAATCAAAAGCATGATTCAAAGCTAGATGCCTAAAATTTAAGAAATTACAACAGAAATATATAAAAAAATTATTGTAATTATTAATAATTATTATAATATGAAAATTCAAATAATTAATAAGTAAATAATTAAGTAATATCACACGAGCAAGAGTGCTATATGGCCCTGTCAGCATTCTGAAGATCAGCTTTCTCAGTGGAAAAATAACGTCCAAGTGGGGGTATTTCTCCCTATTTCGTGGTAGCCGCGCAAGAGTCGATCACTATAGAAACAGCGATGCCCTCCTCCATTTTTAAACAGTGTGTATCTGATGTGGAAACTCGGTAAGCGCCTCGAGTTCTGTAATCAAACAGTCCTTCGTGTCTCTCAACTGCAATGAGCCTTAATCCTGAAGTTGTTCATTAAAACAATGTCCTGGCTTAAGTAATATAGTGGTAATACGAGCGATCACTGAACGCTGTTCTATGTAAACAATGACTAACAGATTCATTTTACATCACCAACTGGCTCATATCACACACAAAATTATCTTTTGCCACCACCTGCTGGCTAACATAAATATGCGGATGACTCCATCATAGTAAGTCTGCTCCATAAAAATGATAGAGGCCATGGTCCAATAATTGAAGACTTTGTCCAATGGTGTGAGGAGTCGCACCTTCAATTGAACATATCCAAATCGAAAGATATGTACATTGATTTTGGAAAACCTCCAGGATATGAGGCTATAACTATAAATGGTCAACTAGTGAATCAAGTACAATCCTAGAGATACCTAGGGACAATTATTGACTCTAAATAAAATTTTCAGGAGAATTGTGAGGCTGTCTGTAAAAAAGGACAACAACGTCTATACTGTTTGAGAAAATTGTACCATTTTAATATAGACAAGACTATGATGATATTATTTTATCATGCTTTTATTTAAACCATCATATCTTTCTCCCTAGTGGCATGGTTTGGTTGTGTCTCAGTCAAGCACAAGAATCGCCTAAACCAAATTGTAAAATGGACAATTAAGCTGACAGGGGAGCCCCAGCTGCACCCCGCATCCCTGTATGCTAAACAGTTACAGCGGCTAGCTATGGCTATCAAAAAAGATAGCCTACATCCTCTGAATAGGGAATTCCAGTATCTCCCCTCTGGACGGAGGTTAAAAGTTCCTGGTTACAGAACCACAAAATTTAAAAACTGTTTTGTACCAGCGGCAATCACTCTGTTAAACAAACGGTACAATTATTTGCAAAAAACGCATAAGCAATCTGGTCATTTACTGTTTTCTGTTCCTTTTTTTTTTTTTTTTTTACCTGTTTTTATGTTTTAATGTTTTGTATGTTGCATGCTATGTTGTGGTCAACAAAGATGTAAGGATGTCCTGCCTCTCAGACTGTAAAACTAGTTTACCTACGGGTACCAATAAAGTAACCTAACCTAACCTAACCTAATGTCACGAACGCCGGTGAAGGCGCCTCCCCGATCGGCCACCGGAGATCTGACTCACCTGAATACTAACTTTAGACTACAATTCCCCATAACCCGCATACCTGGTCTGATTAGCCCACAGCTGTTCACCATTAGCCACACTCTATTTAAACCACGCTCAGTCGCTGAAACATTGCAAAGTCTTGTTTGCCCCGGCTACATTTCTAAGCGTTACCAGTTACCATATCTGATCTGATCTACTGTGTACCAATCTTGCTCTGCCTGCCTGACCACGTTTGTTTGCCACCTGCCTACTTTGAACTCTCGCCTGTCTCTCTAGTATTGTTATTTGCTGCCTGCCCTGACATTCTGCCTGTTTGACATTGACACCGCCTGCCTACGATAACCCTGTTTGCCCGTTGCCTGACCCTTGCCTGTTATAACCTGAGTTCTCCAATAAAAATGCTTATGGATCATAACTTGCCTGAGTCTGCATTACACCTAACCTAACATATGTAATTTCAAAAATAAAGGAAGTAACCCCTAACAGATATATACTGCTCTTACACCTTAGATTAGAACAGCATGAACACAAGCGGAGTGACACACACAGTGAAGCGTCCGAGTGCTGATCCTGTCAGACCATCAGTGCTCATGGAACGTCTCTCGTCCGATCAGATTTGAGGACCGGAACTAACTGTTGTATATAAATAAATATATCACAAGCAAGAGTGCTGTTGTACTGAATAAATATTTTTTTTTAATTCAATTGTATATTGAAAGGTAATTGATCTATTTTCACTTGTTAACACTTGTTTTAAGAATTTATTTGATTAAGCACCATTTTAATGATGAAATTAAATCAAACTTTAAAACACACAATTCTGGAAAAGAAAATAAAAATAAATGGAAAACAGATTTCATTAAAAAAGGAAAACAGATTTCATTAAGGCCCTACTTAAAAAAACACTTAAGCAATACATACTAAATTGAGAAACACTTGAATAAACATGAATATCTTTTAATGTATTATTTACATTGAAATACTACTTTAAATAGGCTAAACTGCTGTGTTCAGTTACCATATTAGCATATATTTTCAATGGAATTGTAATTGTTATTGAGAAATGTGAAATTTCACTGGCATTGGTAGCAACTACTGAATGTTTGGTATCGTGATCACACTAGTAAAGGTAGCACAAAACTCAAAATTATGCTCAGGAGAAATTCAGTTAAAAATAAAGCTGCATCACAATACGTATCGTGGCCTCTGTATCATAACGTGCATTTTATCGTGACATTTAAGGCCTTAGTATCAAGTCAAGTCAATTTTATTTGTATAGCACCTTTCACAACACACATCGTTTCAAAGCAGCTTTACAGAGGATCAGGCATTAACAGACGATAAAACTGTAATGTCTATAATGTCTATGAGTCATCATTGTGTAATTAGATAAAATACGATTCTTAATCGTGTTTAAAAATAATTAAATAATAATTGTATTATAACCCCAGTGAACAAGCTGAAAGCGACTGTGGCAAGGAACACAAAACTCCATAAGATGTTGATTAATGGAGAAAGATAACCTTGGGAGAAACCAGACTCACTGTGGGGGCCAGTTCCCCTCTGGCTAACAATTGCAAAGATAATAGTATACATTGCGATTGTAACCGAATGAATGAGATAAGTGGTGGTGATTGACATTTGTGAGCACCTATCAGCAAGGAGTTCTTCCTATTTAAGAGCTGGTTGGCTATGGCCCGTGATGCGTCACGTCAGGCTCTTCCCCTTTTCTGTGTTGACAGTAGCTACCGGTATGTGCCATTAGCATGTAGCAAGTAGCAAGGATGTCCTCGGACATTGCCCGCTGGTGCCAAGAGTGTGAGCGGTGCCAGTGTGCTAAGGGGGATCAGGCCGCCCATGCTAGCTTCATGGGACATTTGTTGGCTGCACGGTCAAATGAGATTTTGGCTTTAGATTTCACGTTGTTGGAGCCCTCAAGTGCCGGTCTTGATAACGTTTTGGTCATGACCGATATTTTCACCAAGTACACATTGGCTGTACCCACTAGAGACCAACGAGCTGAGACTGTGGCCCAGGTCCTTGTAGTCGAATGGTTTTGCAAATTTGGTGTGCCTGGTCGGATCCATTCAGACCAAGGCCGTAATTTTGAGTCCGCTCTCATTCAGCAGCTTTGTTGCTTGTATGAAGTTGAAAAGTCGTGCACTACCCCATACCATCCAGCTGGAAATGGCCAGTGTGAACATTTCAACAGAACTTTGCACAATCTTTTGCGCACATTGCCTGTTTCAAAGAAGGGAGATTGGCCACTCTGTCTTCCTCAGGTACTCTTCGCCTATAATACCACTCCTCATCAAGCTACAGGGGAGTCCCCTTATTTCTTGATGTTTGGGCAGGAGCCTAGACTTCCCGTTGACTTCCTGCTTGGTAGGGTTGAAAAACCACTGGCAGGTAGTGTGCATAGGTGGGTCCTGGAGCATCAGGATCGGTTACAGGTTGCTTTTGAGGGTGCTCGTGAGTGGTTGGGGGCCGCGACAGATCGACGGAAGGCTAAGCATGATCAGCAGGTGCGAGAAGCACCACTGAAGGAGGGTCACTTGGTATACCTCCGCGACCATAGCATGAGAGGTAGACACAAAATCCACAACCTGTGGAGTTCAGTGGTGTACCAAATCTTGAAGGCACCTAAAGAAGGGGGTGTGGTGTATACCATTGCCCCCACCACAGATTTAGGTAAAGTAAAGCATGTGCACCGATCCTTGCTGAAAACTCAGATTGGCAGGAACCTTTCCCCCGGCTTGCAGGACAATCTGGTAGTTGAACCGGTGCAGCTTCGCAGAGAGGAGGAGTCTGATGAGGGAGACTTGTTTGTCTTGGTGCCGGAAACACCGCAAGTTAGTAGTAGGCAGGTACCTCGGGGTATTGCCCCTTCTGTCCCTCAGAGGTCTGAGCAGGTACCATCTGGTGAAGCCCAGAGGGCAGAAGAAATTCTGGAGACAGAGGTGAACTTGCAGCTGGTAATGAGTCTTCCTTCAGGTTCTGCTGTGGTCAGGAGAACGGGAAGGAGTACTGCTGGGCAGCACCCTAATGTATATCACCTCCCACGATCATTGGGGCAGGTCTGGTGTCTCGTATAGTGGGTAGTACAGCTGTTACTTGGTTTCGGCCTTGGAATTGAGGGCTCAGACTGGAGGGTCTGTTTATCTTCACCGTCGGGGCGTCGGTGCAGAAGCTGGGGGTGGATTGTAACCAAATGAATGAGATAAGTGGTGGTGATTGACATTTGTGAGCACCTATCAGCAAGGAGTTCTTCCTATTTAAGAGCTGGTTGGCTATGGCCCGTGATGCGTCACGTCTGGCTCTTCCCCTTTTCTGTGTTGACAGTAGCTACCGGTATGTGCCATTAGCATGTAGCAAGTTCTGCTTTTAATTGCTGTATGTGTGGCATTAATGATTTCATTGTTGCATTCTAGCTTGTCGTTTCCCCTCCCTGGTTCCTTCGGCTTGTTAAGTGGATGTTAAGACTGCTCACCTCAGGTATGCGCAAACTGTTCTGTGGAAAGCAGATTGTTTAGCTTCGTTTGGGGCTGGCTGACAATTTGAGTTATGTGCAGTGTCCCTGTATCTCAGCTAAACAGCGGTTTAAATGAATACCGTGTGCCTGTGAAGGGATAATAGAGCACTTTGTCCTTTCCCGGTATGTGTCGTCATGCACGTAGTTATGTAACATAACCTTAGCAGGTGATGCATGCATTTTAGTAATTGTGTTTTTCTTTGTTTGTATTTGGCTCAGGATTCTCCCTCTCATTTATGGCGATCGGTTTGTTTGTGCTGTCGCTATAGTTACAGCCCTGTCGTTTCTATGCTGCCAAACTGCGAGAAAGCCGTATCGTCCAACTAATAAAGGAGATTGTTGCTGTCTGGTTTCATTAGATTATAGTTTATTGTTCTTTGGGGTTGACGCTCACTGATTTTTGGAACAAGGAGCACAGAACGACGCGTTTTGCTCCGTGTGAGCCTGTCTCCCCAATTGTCTGAATTTAGTTAATTTGTTTTCTTTACAAACTGTTTGTTTCTTTTATTATTTGTAATAATATTTGTATAGTTTTGTATTCGATTTGTTGTTGTTTTATTATTGTCTGCTCTATGATATAATCAAAGTGTGATTTATTGTAATTATGTCTTTTACAGTCGCTGGGGTCCCACGGGTGAATGGTCTCTTGTGGTGGTGGTACTCCTACAACGGTTGCCGTGTGACACTTTCCAAGTGTTTTTTGGTTGTATGATCTGAGAGCATGGTGGTGTGTGTGTGTGTGTGTGTGTGTGTGAGAAAGTGTGCTGTTGCCTAACTAGTCTTGTGATCACTTCTCCTGTGGTGAATCTCAGCCCTGTAAGTATTGTGTAGTTTTGTGAGTTGTGTAAATATTAGTTATGTAAAGTGTTGTGTTTGTTATTTTGAACTGATGTCAGTCATGCACTTCTAACAAGCCGTCATACAACTGTTACTGTTACAACGGATACTATTTTAATGTGAATTATTCTCTTTCTTAAAATGTAATTTTGTAATAATAAAATATTATTTTTTATAATAAAAAATTTCTGCCTACCTTTCTAAGAGAGTCGGACCTGTGTGACCTAAATTCTTAGGTATCATTTATATTTCCCTGGGTGAAATTCCCATGGGTGGCGTAGTCGAAATTCCTTATTCGAAACCTGTACTACTTGTGTCACACATGGATCATTCTTTTATCAGCATTTTTGTCTTATTGTCTAGTTAATATGTCTACACACCCTTAAAACGAGACATATTTCTTTGAGAACAAACTCAAATTAGAATATATAATATTATACTATATTATAATATTGTAAAACAGTTAAAGGATGGGCAAGGAGGAGGCGACGTGGTCACGTGCACGTGCACTTTATATAGGTATATATAGGTAGTTTATATAGGTATTTTATTTCGTTGTGTAGTCTCACGTGGTCCTATGTTGGTCCTTTGTTGTTTTTATGTAGCACCATGGTCCAGGGAGGAACGTTGTCTCATTTTGCTGTGTACTGTACTAACTGTATATGGTTGAAACGACAATAAAAACCACTTGACTTGACACTTGACTTGAGAACCGGCTTGTTAACATAAATTATATTTTAATGAGAAACTTAAACTCAAAAACACATAAACAAACACACATGACGGACATGCCCGTAATTCTCTCTCTCTCGAACAATCGTCACCGGCCGCCTTTATCCCTCGCGCGCCTCATCAGGCCGATTGGGGACCGGGCGCGCGATATTCCGACCCGGCCCCGCCCCCCTCCGCTCCACAAATATTTAAATATATTTTAATATAATTCTTTTTCAAGCATTAAATCTCTGTAAAAAATTTTATCCAAAAAGTTTGATCAAAGTCTTGATAAAATAAGTCTAGATAACTGATGAAAATTTTAAGTTAAGATATTTTTATTGGAAAACAAAGACAAAAGGCATATTTAGGCAGCATCAAAGTAATCCACACAACTCAATTAAGTAATGTCTTCTGGAGTGATTCGATACATTTGTGTGAAAAACGTTTTTTAACTTTAAATCGGTGCTTCTGCCAGCTCTCTGTAGCTGTTTGAATTGACATAATTCTCAGTGAAATAAGTTCCTCTGTGGTAAACAGAGCATGAACGCGCCAAAGAGATGACGTCATATGACAGCGACAGTGAGTTAATTAGCAAATAGTTTTTCACACAAAAGTATCGATACAATTCAGTCATGTGGATTACTTTGATGCTGCCTAAATATGCCTTTTGGACCATCACAAACTGGTGACTGGAAGAAAGTAGGTCATATACATATTGGATGGAGTAAATTATCAGCAAATTAGCATTTTTGGGTGAACTATTCCATTAACCATATAAAGTCATTTTGCAAAGATGTTTCCACAGGTGATGACATTTCTTCACAAGATATTTAATGAGGAGCATAATGGCGAGAAAACATTAAGAATTATTATTAATTAATAATTTATTATAGAACTGTTGTATATCTTCCTTAAATTGTATGTATTATTATTATTATTATTAATGTCATAACACAATTGGAATCTACATGGTATCATGCTGCAAGATGTGATGATGGTATCATGATAAACCAAGAGAATATTGACTGTGAATCTGATGAGTGTTGAGGTCTGTTTAAGTATCCAGTGAAGTTTTTGATGACATCACAGAGAAGACATGACAGGTGAAATAGCATCAGTGTTGTCCTGGAACATGAAAGAGTGCGAGGCATCTTCTCTGACTCTAATGACCGTGTGCATGCGCTGCGCGTCTGCTCTAATATTGCGCTTTATGTGTTTGAGGCCTCCAGCTGTTCTGAGTGTGCTGATGTCGTCGGGCCGGACAAAACATAGGCAGTTTTGTTTGAGGGGAAAAGGTTCAAATGAACATCAGGCCTACAATTGACATCGAGACATTCCCTGAAGCCGTGAGTAAATGAGCACTGTCACTGTACACAGGCAAGGACAAAGAAGAGATGCCTTTAAACTCATGATCTTTTGAAGCAGGTCAGGAATCTCGCTCTCTCTCTACGGCAGATCTAGTTAGTGACAGTCAGACATATTAAACTATTGCTGGATTTGAACTACTGCATATGAGGCCAAAATGTGATAAAACAGTGGATAATTTATACACATCTGCTGTAAAAAGGAGCAGTTCTCAACTAGTTTTCTTCAGGAACCAGATTTTTTACATTGGACATCAAGTGGAGACACTGTTCCAATGTTGTTTATTGTACAAAGGTAACAGGAATGTCCTTAAAAATTTAACTTTGACATGTATTAATATTATCATAAACTGTATAGGCTGTAATGTGCACAATTAGAGAGCTATGTCAAGTTTGTCTAGACATAAACTTTGATGTTGGCTTAACTCAGTAGAATTGAATTTTCAAAAGCTCGAGGTTCAAAGGTTTTACAGACCATAAGACAGACGGACGGACGGATGGAGTTTGCTGCAAATGTTTGCGAGAAGTTTTCAGATCTTCGCCAGCAGTGGTAAACCTGCAGCAAACCTTCGAGTTTGACGCAAAGCTTTTTTTTTTATTTCCATGTGAAAATAATGAGTGGTGAATTTATAGGAAATTTGTGGCAAGTTTGCCAGAACTCTCAATTTTGGTAAAGGTTGTTTACTCCATGTGTTATATATTAAAATGATGCCCAACAAAACAACAAATATTTGAACAAATGTTTAAAGCTACACTATGTAACGTGTGGTTGAAGATACTTGCGGAGGAACATTGTTTTGGTAATTGCATGAGTCGGGATTTGGCTCTGCTCTTCTGCTCGGATGAATCTGATGGTTTGAGGAGTACTGGCGTAACCATGGTTACAGATAATCTTACATAAGAGCGAACGTCACTAACAACAACAAAACTCGCCCCTCCCCTCAAAAATCATTAAATAAATAATGAAATGAACAAGACGGATCTTAATAGCAGGTAATTAGCTAATAATCTTCTGCTGTGGTTTTGACTATAAAAGTCCATAATAAAATGCCCCATTAAAGTGGCTAATGCTATCTAAGGGATTACTGCGCTAAGAGAGCTACCTGGCTAACTATCGGTCCAATAAAATATCTTACCTGTCGAGCAAGATTAACTCCATCTCTGGGTCGGTTTTAAATCCTTTCAGATCACCTCTGAAAAAGCCAAGCTGATGTAGTTTGGTGTTTTATTATTACGGGCTCTGTTGCTTTCCATTTTTGCTTGCAGACATTTTCTTTATTTGGAAAACGGGTGATTCCCCAGACTGAATGACTCATGGTCAATGTCACTCATTTGTCTTGACTACAAGCTTTCAGCTTCAAACTACTACAACACCCATCACCACACACACACACATACACCAGCCTATAGGAGCTCCGGACCTTCTTTTCTTTATTTATGGACATGACGTTTTAGGGGGTGACAGCTGGGTCCTCAATATGTACAGTATATTGAAGAATAAAACACAGAGTCAGGTTTTACTCTGATTTACTCTGTTCTCTGCAGTTTCAATCAGAATCATGAGTCAATGAGATACAACTGTTAGAAAGACAGGAAGTCACAGTACAGTTTTACAAACTTTCCAAAGCAATTATAGTCATATGCTAATTACATTAAGGGTGTCATCATACCACAATGTCTAGCATTCTAATAGGTCAACTACTTCAAAATGTTTTACATGTTTTCGTCTTCATGCAAACAATAATTGTTAGCCTCAACATGAATTGAGGTCCCATCCTTGGTTGAAAAAAACTTGTGGTCAGATATCAGAGGTTAGCTATCAGTTATGGCTTCTCTTTATTCCTTTATGTTAATGGGGTACCAAGGAGAGCAATTCAAATCCTTGAAAGTTGTTTTCGACTATGTCAAAGTCACATTTGAGAGGGAACAATAACCGTAAATAATTCAGAGGCATGAGTTATTTATAGATATTCAATGTGTAGGTGTTATCTTCTCTGGAATGGAGGCCTTCTCCCCAACCCAGATGGCATGCTGGTCCTCACATCTGTGGAACATTAGGACAGAGCACAGAGAGGAACAAAATGGCACTCCTTTGCACAAGAGAGCACACTATTGCTGCATCTAATTAAATAGGGTATATGATTCATTATGTAATAAAAATAGAAACTGAATAAATGCAATTCAACATAAAATGCACGTTCTCTGGAAGCCGGGCTAAATGAGTAATTACTGTTCCCCTTCTGTTGCTCTCTCCACGTTGTGTCAGAGAAGCGACACTAGGGGTCTCTCTTGAGCGCCGATATTCACCTCTGAACTATGAAAAAAGGCCAATGAGAGTTGGCAACCAGTATTTGCATGTCCCGCCCCCGGACATACGGGTATTTAAGTGCCGGAAATACAGGAGTTCATTCAGGATTTTTCTGAGGAGCCGGAAATGGTCCGGCCACTACAGTGGCTCGGCTCAGCGATGTGGCAGGGGAGACACAACGTCTCGTTCCCTCCATCGGGGAACGGAGGTTACATACGTAACCTAGACTGCAAACTTCTGGCAAACATAAGCAAGCAAATCACAAGCTAATTTGCATGTGAAAATAATGAGTGGAAAATTTATGGGAAGTGTGTCAGAACTCTAGATTTTTTGTAAGGGTGGATGGTGACGTTGAACGAGTCCACGAGAACGAAAGAACGCACATTGAGAAACAGCCTTTGTGTTTGTTTACTTTTGAATTTTTGACAGTAGGAGTTTGAAATGTCTTGGCCCTCTTGAACATTCTATCAATGTAATTCAATGTGAGTTTTAGTGAAAACCATACATCCAACATACAGCAGTTAGAAAACACACAGCAACCTGGGCCAGTACAGTCTAAAGGTCTGTACAAAATGTGCTGGACATGGCTTGAAAGGAGGAGTTACATTTAATCTTATGTGTGTGACGAGGCAAGCAAAGAATGAGGATCTAAGTGCAGCTTTAATGTAAACAAAAGATGATATTAAAAAACCGTAGGAAACCATGCACAGAGCATAACAAAACATGCTAGAACTGACAAGCTTACCAGCTTAAATATACAAGGGAACGAGGAACACCTGTGGAAACAATCATTGGGGATTGGGGAAAACCAATCATAAAATGAAACTTCAAATGACTACAAAAAACAGGAGCTAAACAAGAATGTCAACATAAAAGCACAAAACCAAGACAACAGTGAATATGTGACAATGTGACACCATATCCACATGTGTGGACATTGCTTTTGAATCGTTCTTGTTTAAATGTCCAAACAAACATGTGATAAAGGAGACTGGCAGTCTCCAGTCTCCTTTATCACTTTATGCAAGGTGGGGGATTTTGGCTGGTGAAAATGTTGAGTGGCTAGTGACATTGAAAACTACTAGCCACAGTGGCCGGTGAGCAAAAAAGTAAATTTAAAAACCTGTTTCCTGTTCATGATCACATTGAGAATAGATGTATTCATGCAAAAACTGATAAATGTGTCTTTCAGAGTCTTTATATGGCGTTAGGATGACAATAAGGTGCATTTCAAACTGTTCTGAGATCAGTGCAGACAGACAGCACACTGGAGGTTAAGTCATTCACTAAATAGGGAGCAAGGGAGCCTCATATAGTTCTCTATGCAGTTAAGTGCATTCACTCCTAAAATCTGATGAAAAGTTCAGTTTCAGGCTGCAGATTATGTTTGGATCATGGGACAATGATCATCAGTACATATATTCACCATTTATAATAGATCATTTTATTTGAACATGATTGACAGGGATTGGATGATGCTGGACATTACTTTGAATCTGAATTAATTATTCAGCTTTCTAGAAAATCAGCTGTAATGTCTGTAACATCTCAAAAACATGAATAATCAACACTCTTGAACACATAATATATAATAACTTTTTATAAAAATACTTTTTTGGGAATTGGGCATTCCAAATTGGGCATTCCAAATTGGTTGAGAAAAGGGGAGAAAAAAATAGACTTTCTATAGTTTGGTATAATGTAAGATTTCTTAGTCCCGCTGTCCTCATATGTGGAAAACGATTTGCTCTAGAAATGTATTTTATTTTTGATTTGTTTTGCTTGTTCATTAGGTTCTACTAGTTACAAATCAAAAAGGGAAATGGAAAATGCACACAGCAGTAATGCGAGATCTCAGGAGGTTAATAATTGTGTTCATTGTTTAGAAAAAACCCTAATCAGCTTAAAGTGTTGAACAGTATGTTGGCTTTTTCAAGCCAACATAATTATAGTAACATGACACAGGCTGAATTGGAAAACTGACCATTTTGGTTTTATAAATGTCTCATGAATTGTGATGGTCTGACGCTCTCAGGAGTCAATAATTCAGCACACAAAACACATTGTGGTCAACAAAATCCATGTTCGTCCTTGATGCAAGTGAATCTGTATTGAATGTAGCACAGGTGGTGTTTTCTTTGACCTTGGGTCATTTTGTTGATGGATTTTGAGGATGAGGGCATGTACTTTCAACTGAAATACTTTAAGTACAGGGAACTTAACTGGATCAAGTAAACCCAACCAAATGTAACATATCAAAATAACTCAAATGAAACTCTTTAAGTTATATGCTAGCTAGTGATGGGAAATATTAGCATGCTAAATACATGCTGGTAGCACTACTGAGTGCAACTTGTTCACTACAGCCCTATTTGGATGGGACTAGTTTTCCCTGAGGAGGTCAGAGAAATTCTGTAAAAGTCTGTAAAAATTCCAGAGCAAATGACCTACTGTTGTTCGACTAACTCAAGGGTCCTCTGAGAAATGGAATCCCGTCCGAATGTCTGTGATTGCTGATTATTGAATTTTCACAACGCTTCTCCTCGTATATTTTGACCTACTCTAACTACTGTCTAGAACGCCTGCTGCACGCCTTCCAATTTGGATTAAGATTTGTTTTCCATCCGATGGAAAAATAAGAAAATAAAATTATAAAGCAGAATCCAAATAGTGGAAACGGCTCAGAACATTGTAATATGTCAGGTAAGATTATTTAATTATAAAATAAGACTTCATTTAACATTTACTCTACCTGTCGAGTGTCATGCAAAATATTCTTTTTTTGACTGCATGTTAACATCTGTTGAATGTAGTAGAAGTTATACAGGTAGACATAAGAGGAAGGCTGATATTCTGTAGGTCTATTGGAGGAAAAATACTGCTTACACATTGATAGTAGCTTATTTTATACTGTAAGATATTTTCATTATTCTTATATCATGGTTTGTTCATGTTCTCTTTCTCTCATCTTGTCATTTATGCCTCTAATTACAAACTCTCGCTGCGTTCATGTAATGGTTGATGTGTCTCAGAATGCACCACACCCAATCTGACAGCACAGCTGCATATTTAGTTACAGTTCACATATTTATATGAATGCCAAGAAATTACATGTTTACAAATGAGTCTTTACCATTGGTGTAGCCTATGATAAATTGAAAATCTGCTTTTCCTATGAATTTGTGCACTCAAAGAAGCATTAAGAGTCAACAATATGATGATGCTACATTAGTCACATGGTTCATCCTGCAGCTCTGTGAAGATCAGACACTGAAGCAGGATGCCTTGTTCAGCTAAAATAAATCAATAAACAAATAAACCCTGTGAATTAAAAAATAATAAGGATGTCGTGTGACCTGTGGAGCATGTGCTGGAGGGGAGATGAGCATGTTTGTGTGCATGTTAAGTGTGATGTCTCCTCTCCGCCTTTGATGCTGCTCCTAACACTGTAATACAACATGCAGACAGATTAACGCCAGTGCTCCTCCAGGCAATATACACACAAATATATACCATTACAAGATTTTATTTGGGTCGTTCTTAGGAAACAAAGCTGTTTGTGTTAGGAAATTACAGGAAAAGTGTATATATATATAAATATATAATTTCTTTTGAAAATGTTACTGCTGAAATCATATTTTCCCACCTCAGGCCCAAAGTACGTGTGCCGGAATGACCATAGACATCGATGGATCTCCATAGTGGGATTAAACATTAATGTGGATTTTGCAGTGGCTGATTCGTACTATTATCTCAAATTCTAAATATGCGGTTTCAAACCTTTCACAATAATTTTGGAATTCACATTATCAATTCTGGTAGTATCAGTAGTGATTTTATATTTCTTATCAAACATGTCTTGTGACTACACTATTCAAAAGGTTTTCAGGTTGAATATTATGGGATAAAGTGCAAAAATGGAACACACCACATGATTTACAGTCAGTACTCAAGAATAATACTTTTCAATTGTAAAAAATGAAAAGAGTTAGAAATGATTTTTGCCATAACAAAGTTTGAACTAATAAACTTGACGAGGCCAATATAAGTGTTAAACTATCTAGATGTCATGGTTTATTTTCAATAATTATTATTGTTGTTATGTTTACATTTATATTTAAATTTTTCCACCTGTTGCAAAAGTGTCCAGTGAAAGAAGTTGGAGAGAATCAAATGTTTGGAGTTGGGAAGTTGTATTATAGGATATTTTTTTACTACTTAATTGTTTTGATTATATTTTAATTTCGTTTGAAGTTTTATTTGAATTTAGAAATATTTTTGCTTTACATTGTTTCAATAAATTAATACTTTTTTTTAGAGCCAAACTGAATGTGAAGTGAAATGTGTGCAAATAGCCACAGTCTAACCTGTAAGGCCGATACAACACTGTTAATTGTATCCATTATTTGCGTATGACTTGATCAATATGATTAATAATACTTACATTCTGCTCCTGATACTTACAAATTGCACCTGAACCAGCCCATTTGCACCTTTTTTGTACAATTTCAGCAGACCTAAATGTGCCTAGACTTAGTGTTCTCAAAGCAGGGCCCAAGAAATCTTTTCTTGAATACTGTGTGAAACCATTATATTTAAAGAGTTTAGTATAATTTAAAATAAAAATAGCCTGACACAAATGATGCTCACACCAAAAGACAGTCCTTTTATATTTCTGTTCTGAGAGATTGTGAATGTGCTTCAGGACTGGAAATAGTTCCAGTTCCTTTAGAATTACTCATATCTGACATGCACAAATCAAACGTGACACGTCAACACTGATAGTGCATTGAAAGAATTGAACACAAAAGGGTACCAATGTCAGAGAAAACACCAGGAGGCTCTTGGATTTCACTTTAATAGTGCTGTATGTGTTTTCTCGGCGAGCACTAATCGTGGCGTGGTCCATTAAGGGCCCTCAGTAGAATGCAGAACCCCTATTAAAGACACAGTTTGCACTGTCAGCTCCTCTGTGAGTAAGTCCCTTCCCCCCACGCCTTCGGAGCATCTTTGAGGCCACAATAACCATCATCAGTTAAAGCAGGCGGATCCATTACACGTGCTGCAGCCCTGCATTACTACAATATCATCTATTCCCAGCGCGCCCACCGCTGCCCCTACACAGCCTATCAATTATTAATATGCCAGCTCACAGCTAATGTTTGCCCTGAATTATTTAAATGTATCTTCATGTATCAATAAACATAAATGTTAAACAAAGACTTGTGATGAAGACACTGAATCAGGAAAGTTTATGGGATGTCTCAGAATCTGCACTGTGACTAATTGACACAATATGTTCTCTCTGCCTCATAAAAACATAAGTGCACTTTCAGAGCTAGACCAAGGAAAATCATATTTAGGACGCTATTGTTGCTTTGGATCTATTTTTTATAAAGCCCACAATAAGTACTCTTAATCATTTTTGCACCGCATGAAACATTTGCAAACTTGTTGTAAATTCCCCTCCAGCTTTAAATATGCCCTTCCCTTGGGCATTATTATCCATCAATAGCCCCGTACTGAGAGGGGAAATGAAAGGAGCCATGAGATGTTCGACCTGTTGAGAGAAGTAATGAACAGCAGCTCTGTTTGAGAGAACAATCCCACGTGAGCTTCTGACGAATGAGCAAAAACATTCAGGAGTCATAGTTGCTTCAGTTTAAACACGCTTTGGGCCATTATAGATGACCTGTGTGAGTACAAATAACACAAGCCCTACAGGTCCTTATGAATCGTAGCTGGGTGCCGCCTGCCCCCTCGTCTGACATACACTCTCCGCTCCATTTCCAGGCAGGAATGAGGGAATTCCCTCAACTCAGGAACGGTCAAGGCCACCAGACAGACAGGAGGAAATCATGGAGGGCTGCATGAGTTTGGAATGATGCTGGTAGACTGAATGTTTTGCACAGAGTGGGAGTGTTGACAGAGTTATTTCGTAATACTGCTGGCACCTACAGTAACTAAAACTCAAAGATACTCAAATGAATTTGTACGTCTTTATAGCTAAAAGTTTGACATATTTTGTGGTAAAATCTTAGTTTAAGCTTTATGAGGGCAGGTCTGTAGATAGTCTCATGTAGCCGGACTTTCTGGGCCTTTAAATCTGTGAACACTGGTCTGGTCCACAGATAGGCCCCGAAATTCTGTCTACAGCTTATTCTTGCCAAGAAGGTGGGAACCGTGTAAGTGAACAATGACAGTTTATTTCGTTTTTACATGTCATTTGGGGGTGGGGGATTGTGAAATCCATGCACCACAACATTGTGCAACATTGACATTTTATTTAAAGCGACTTAGAAATGAGGAATACAGCAAAAGCAATTTTTATTGTATTTCTTTGGAAGGATATCGGACGGCAATACATTGATAGAATTGAGTCAAGTGCTTAAGAAACAGATGCGTCTTGGGATGTTTCTTGAAAGTAGACAGAAAATCAGCTGCTCGGGTGGAGTTCGGAAGGTCTTTCCTCCAGCGAGGAATGGTGGAAGTGAAAGTCTGAGAATGTGATTTTGTGCCTCTTTGAGTTGGCACCACTAGGCGCTGATCCACCCACTGATCACAAGCTTCTGGACGGCACATGGACTTGAAGTAATAAGTGTAGATGGGGGCATGCAACCAATGGCAGTCCTGTATGTGATTGTCAATGCCTCAAACATGACATGAACAATCATTGGCAGCCAGTGCATTTCGAGGAAGAGAGGTGTGACATGTGCTCTCTTGCTCCACCTTTAACACATTTTGAATAACTGCATTCAGATTTCAAAGAGAGAGAGTCTCTGAAGTGTTGACTGCATACATCAGTCATAATGTTAGTTTTACTGCTTGATTAGTGTTACTTTATTGTAATATAGTGCAAAAAAATAAAATAACAAAAATGAAAGTGCAAAAAAGGGGCATAATTAAATTGGCCAAAGTATTGAATAGATGAACGTGCAAGGGGTGGGAAATGTGCAGACGTGGCAATAACCTCAGAGAGGAAGAACCGCAGAATTAAAGTGCATCAGCTCATTAGCGAGTTGCATGCACAATATTGCCAAACCCACTTGAGCCTAAACTGCATGAAAATACCAAATCTTCATGGTCATACCCACTGACTTTGTGCTTATGACTTATGGAATAGTGCTGCGCTTAGCGCTAGCACTCTTAAAAGATGGCCCTTCATGTTTATACACACAGGAAAGCACTGCATACGTGTCTTCACCCTAAAACACACATCAATGTTTTCTCACCACTGCTAGTCTGACAATCTTTTAAGATTTCAGCAAAACAGCCTTAGCTTGGAGCAAATCAACATGATATGATCAGCTGAAGCTACAAAGTGCATCATTACCATATTTATGAACACTGGAACGCTGTGCAGGAATGTGTTAGTCAACTTAGCACACGTCTCTTGTTTGAACCTGTAGAAAAGTGAACAAACACTTTGGACATTAGTCTCTTTCATGTTTTGATATTGAAATAAAAATTCCCTTTCGATTGGTAATCATGGTCTATTACTATTTCGCTGCGGGTGAGAAGATGTTCATAATTCCTCCCATTGAATAAAGCTCTGAAATTATAAGCTGTTATATGTCACAGGTTACAGGATGTGATATGACCTGAATTATAACCTCTCATTCTAAGTTCAGTGAGTTTAATCAAATTAATTACAGGATGTTCAGATTAATTAATCAAATGAATCTAAATTAATCGTATATATGAATATTTGATGAGAAAGCCCCTCAAATGACAATAAATCAGTATAAAATGATGAAATAATTATTAACCCTTTGGGGTTTGAGGGTGTTTTGGGCACTGGAGAAGTTTTGACATGCCTTGAAATTTGTTCTTTTTTCAGTTGATTAAAAACACATTAATGGCTAAAGTCTGATAACAATGTATTTAACACAAACTGGGCTACAATAATATGTGAGCAACATGTGTGTACAGGTTTGTATTTTTTGAGAAAATAATGTTTATGCATGGTTTTTGAAAAAACATAAATTTGAAGTCATTGAAATAAGGTCATATAACACATAATCAACATTTGTCCACAAGACTTTTGAGAATTGGATCTTGTAGCCTAGAGTTTTTGCTTCAAAATTATTTGAAAACCATCCTGATCACTCATTCATACAAAACAATATAGTAATTTAACTTTTGTAAGACACTTTTAGTGTTAGAAAGGTCATATGCGAGGAGGCGTGAACTATCATGAATATTGATTGTAATTCACACCTGAGGAGACAAAGACCCCTCCACTGGGCCTATCAATGAGGAATGTGACAGAAAGAGAATGAATGTGAGGAGACTTAATGATCAAAATCAAGTTTTAAGTTAAAAGAAGTAATCTGACTATACATTTTCTTTACATAAAGACTTTACTTAATTTTAGACCTACACTACCATTAAAAGAAGTCTATTCTGCTCACCAAGACTGCATTTATTTGATCCAAAATACAGTAAAAACTTTGTGTGAACTCTTTTTACAATTTAAAAGAACAGTTTTCTATTTGAATATATATTCTAAAATGTAATTTGTGATCAAAGCTGAATTTTCAGCATCATTACTGCAGTCTTCAGTGTCACATGATCCTCAGAAATCATTATAATATGCTGATTTTCTAATATGGGTATATTTAAAGTGCATTTTACTCATTTAACCTGAACACATATTTGCAAGCACAAGCTTTGTTGATGATAAGTAGACAGCATAAACACTAGTTACAATATAATGTAAACATTCATATTATTTTTATATCATATTTATATCATACAGCATACAATTTAAATACCTGCTTTAGCAGAAACAGCATTTAAATGTAACTAAAACCTGCTTATTAGGAGTCATATTTCAAATTTCAATACTCTGAATCCTGGCTGACAAGTCTGGAAACAGTCCCACTAGTAAAATATGTACATGTTTATATAAAATAGCATGTCAACTAATGAAAACTAAATGACTTACTCGTCCGAAATTGTATCCTCGGCTGGATCAAGTCTCTTCAAAATACAAACGTTCATCAGAGTCTCGCTATGTTAACTCTTCGTCACTATCCAGGAGTTTCCTCACTTGTGTATCGTGCCATCTTCCAAATGCGCAGAAAAGTGAATGAACTTGATGCTTTTTAAGGCACAGTCAGGGGCGTTCACCATTTGCATTGATCACCTCAGCACATTACCGTATGAATGGCGCGCTCTGCTGGTGGGTGTGATCACATTACAGATAATTAGTTAAGCCAGTAAAAACTGTACATCCCTTTGTTTCATACAGATTACATTGCAGGAGAATATTTGTTTTAAATTTGAATTATTTTATTTAAAAGTAGACATTTTAAGCTTTCTTTAGACATATGTTTCATGTTTGTGTGATAAGTATTCAGTTAATTTTAATGACGTGTTTCTGAAATATGCTCTTGAACACAGAGACTGCTGAAAGCTCACCCTTTTTTTTATCTTTATTTTACAGAAGCACAAGATTTTGTTGTTATTGTAAGTGTACACAAATAAAAGTAGACCCTTTATAGTTTCTTATGATGTCTTAAACTTATCTGTATACCCAAAATTGACGGAGTATTTTAAGTTGTTTCCGCTGTAATTACGAAAATATCCAGCAGGACGCACTGGCACGTTCGTTGACCCCAGAGGATTAAGTTATCTTAAATTATTTACAAATAACATGTACTGTAGACTTTATCAGTTCAAACCAGTCTGACCGTTCTCTGTTGACCCCTCTCATCAACAAGTGTTTCCATACACAGAACTGCCGCTCACTGGAGGATTTTAGTATTTTGGCACCATTCAGAGTAAATTCTAGAGACTGTTGTGTGTGAAAATCCCAGAAATACTCAAACTAGCCCGTCTGACACCAACAATCATCCATGTGATCATCTAATCAGCCAATCATGTGGAAGCAGTGCAGTGCATAAAATCATGCAGATATGGTTCAGGAGCTTCAGTTAATATTCATATCAACCATCAGTATGTGTTAAATATGTGATTTCAGTGATTTGGAGCGTGGCATGGTCAAGAATATCAAGCTATTCTGAGATGCGGGTTGGTGCTGTTTTGGTGGCACGAGGGTGACAACACAATATTAGGCAGGTGCTTTTAATGTTGAGACTGATCAGTGTATATACTGTGTGTATATATATATATATATATATATATATATATATATATTATAAAAAAATATTCTGATAACTACAATGCATGATGTTATTGTGGCAGAGTAGTTAAGCATTGATAAGGAAATACCAAAAGCGGCTTTAGAATCCAATGTATTGCTTATTTGCATATTATTGAACATACGCCAGTCATTGGCACACAGTTCACAGCAATCCATTTTGCAAGTGAATTTGTCAATCAGTTTGAGATTTATTATGAAAGGATCAATGTACACCTGCATCAGATGGATAATTTTGGAGCATCTCTCTTTGGTTGCATATTTTCATAAATCCATTTATAGGTCAGATTTTTTTACACGTTATTTTTTTTTATAAAATGAATCGCACTGAATTAAAGTGCTTTTTGAAAACTACATGGTGAAATCATTATACTGTAAATAAAATGTAGTGCTGTAAATGTAAGTATTTTCAGAGAAAATGCAGAATTTGTTTTGTCCCTGCATTGTCTGTTCAACCCTGTTACGCTGTTTCATTTCTCCCTTTAAAGGGTAACTAAACCCCTGCTCAGAGTCTGACTCCACCCACTAGCAATATTTGAAAAATGCTGGAAAAGTGGGCAGACCCCAGCGGGGATAGAGGGGACGAACCGCGGGGGGGGCGTACACCTGAGACCCGTAGTGACGGATTAATTGACAGCTGCTGTCAGACTCTAAAATGGAGAGAGACTGGAGTGGTAATTTTCTCCAGGAGTATTACTATTATGTTATTATTATTCCTCACACGGTCGCAAGACGACATGTACATGAATCTGATGAGTTTTATCGAGTTGATGTCAATAGCGCGCGCTCTGTAGGCATATTCATATTTTGCCGCTATGTGAAAAAATCCAGCAAAATGCGCCGGCACGTTTGTCTAAATATGCTAATTAACTACCTAGACTACACTAAATAATCTAAATAACTATATAAATGCTATGCTAAATAGATGCTAAAATACTCTATCCTGATCGTTTTCAATACTCGCAATTCCAACTCCTGACTCGCTACAGTGGTTTTGACGAAACGAGATGTTTTTTATACTGTCACGGTCGTGGTAGCTCGTACCAAGGGCGTGGTGAGCTGGAACCTGCTTACGTCAGCAGTCACCGGTTACGTCACGAAGTACCGCAAACAGCCAATAGGAAAATTCAACCGCAGTAGCCACCGTTCAACCTGAAGAGGGCAGCACTCAGACGTTTTTACACCATATATTGTAGAATTAAAACACTTTATACACAAATGTCAAAAAAATTACTTGAATCAATGACCAGTACTAATAAAGCCCCATTCTTACAGATCATTAACTAAAAAAAGTTGGTTTAGGGTTTAGTTACCCTTTAAAAAATTGATTGATCTTTCTGATGATCATATTTAATGGTGTGACATCACCAAAGTCCTTTTGACCACATGATTCAACAGAGGTAAGTTTCTTCAATGCCGTTATCTGTGCAGACCCCAACACTCTTGACTCTTTAATTTCACTTTTGTGTCAGGATCCTGTCATCGGATTATTTTCTTTTAATTTCTGGTTCTATTTTGGTTTTGTATGTGGTCTTCTGTTTTCCTCTTGTCCCTTGTTGTCTTGTTCTGCCCATTGTTTCCATGATAATTAGTTTATTAATAATTAAAGTATATTTTCCTTTATTTGCTCTTTCCTTGGTTGGTTCATTTTATCCCTCTCGCTTGTGTCTTGTGCTTCTGCTCTTGATCTGTTGACACTGCCTTTCTCCAGTTCAGATTCTGTTTTTTTTTTTCGGCCATGATCTTTTGGAGTATATACTTTTTTGGATTTTGGTTTTTGCCATTGTTTTCTGTTTTACCCTGTTTTTAGCATTTGACATATTTATGTTTTATATTAAAGTTTTATGATCGTTTGAGTTCTGTGCAAAAACCTGACCTGGGAGTTCTGAGGTAACAACTCATTTAAATATGGGAATCTGAGAGAAACTAAAATTTTAATTTCTCTTTGTCTGGAATTGCATCTGTATTTGACAGAGTTTGGGGACAGAATGTGTTGCTTCACTGTCTTTGAATCTTTTGCCCAATTCAGTTGAAGCCCTTGGCAATACAGCTAAACACATTCTCCACTGAGAGTAAAAACATTTAAGAAACCAAACAAGAACACGCAGTTCATAATTGACTCTTGGCATTTTTAATCATTAATCTCAGAATACTGGAATTATCTGGTGGCTGTACAATCTTACCTGCAGTTGTTGAAGATGTCTCCTCTAATGAACAAATCTGTTTCATATGCATAATATCACACTGATACTGTTAACAGAACAAGCTGTTGCAAAAAATTACAACAATAAACATTTGAGCATGTCTCTGTTGTCTCTTTAGAAGAGTTTAAATTTCTGTCTTTCATTTGTATTAATGTCTTGGATTGAAACCTGGTGTTAAAAGAATTTTGCAATCAAAGGGATTTTTAGTCATTTGGAGGATTTTAATTCACATCAGCTGAATGTTTGTTGCAAAAGAATAGTCAGAGGAGCCTTAATTTCTATTATTACATGGCTCTCTGGAATACTGGATTTCGATTGGTCAGTGGTGCCATACAGCAGTTAGATATTGCTGAGTAAAAAGAGCTACATATCAGGCCATTTATCCGGGTTCTGCGAACTGTCTCTCCTGATTCTCCAATCACAGTGTACTCTCTACAATTAAGATAAATGTCAGAGGGTGAGGGGAGACAAAGGGACCTAAACACAGAGGGAAACAGTAATGAGTTTATTAACAACAACATTTGTAAACAAGGACATACACACTCGGCACCGGCTGCAGCGATGAGCAGAGTCAAAAGCTATAGCCACTCAGCAGGCTAAGGAATAAGTGTGTTAATATGATGAGTGTGTGTGTTGTGGAAGTCCTGAGCAAACCGAAAAGAGTCCGTTGAAGCTGGTGTGGTGTGAAGCAAAGCCTAGGCGAGTTTCTCCACCGACATGCAAGCAGAGACAGAGGATACTCCTCCTCTGGCAAAGGTAAACAGGAAGGTAACCACGCCTCTACAGATGCACAAGCAATCTCCAACCAACCAAGAGAGCACGGTTAACACTTGAAAGAAAAATAATAAACTGGCAAAGAATGTGGGAAAATCAATGTTTCATGTGCATTTATTTATTTGGCAAGTAGTCTTTTAATAAGCTGATGTAGTCATGTAATAGTCAGATGGTCATTAGTTACAAACTAAACACCAACAGATCTCTGACACAAACCGGAGGTGAATTTCAGCTGTTCAGTGATTGATTTCTCCTCAAACTACTTAATTTCAACACAAATCAATATTATATGTCCATGTATTTATTTATTTGGTTAGTAGCCATGTAATAAGCAGGATAATGTGAAGTCAGTCGGTTGTTATCGCAAAATAAACCCTTCAGTCGTCCGTCGGCGCCAGGGTCCTGATCACCCTGTGTGGGTTTATTGTGCGAAAACAACCGGCTGACTGTGCATTATTCCAACTAAGAACATAAAGAGTATGTGAGGCGATGCAATAAATTATCATTATGCCGTACAAAGCCAAATTGGAGTAACTACACAAACCCTGAAACTGAGGTAAACATTTTTTTTTAGATTGTAATCTTAGCATAGTTGACTCAAACCCTTCAGATCATAGTCTAAGAGACCCGATTTCACTCATAAATGAATTAGAACTAAATAGTAGTATAGTAGAAGGTAGATGCTTTTTCAAGCTGAAAATGTCTTTTACCAAAACAGGAATCCAGAAATGAGGGTGCTAATGATTTCAAATGCAAAACTGTACAGGAAGGAAGCAATAGTGAATGTAACATGATGAAAGATAAATCGCTCTCATAAATGCTGTATTCTGATGAGTCTACAGGCAGATTGACACAAACAAGCTCCTCAGTTGAACCTCAGCTTATTTCATTCAGATGGGCATCTTTAGACAATTTACCAGCAGCAAAGAGAAATTAAACAGTGACATAACAACATGATCAATGTATCCTTTGTCTTCATGAGAGGAGAATGAACTTTGTTCTGGCTTGACAGACCACATTCATGGAATCTGAGAGATGTTTATGAGCGTGAGTGTTCAGCACATGTTGCGTTTCATCTTATATTGTGGTTATCTCTCACTGGTGCTCTGCTGGCACACCAGTAGGTTAAGTGCTGGTTAGCTACACATATTAGTGCTGAATGTTTCTGTTGAGCTGTGGTCAGAAACGGTCATTGATTGTGAGGTGCTGAATAGCCAGAGGAGTCCATAAAGCTGTTACAGTGAACATAAACATTTTATCAGCCAGTGCGGCCTCATATAGAGGTTAAATAGACTGAGACTGTACTGCGGTAATGAGCCTCTACACACACTCCTCACTCACAGATACACTGTCAGTATAAAGAAATCTTAATACACATTTACATTCAGCTACATTTCAGTTTGATCCATAAATGCAAAGAACTTACATGTCTTGTTGTAAATGGAATAGTTCACAAAAACAAAATGCAGTCTTAATTTATTTACCAGTGGCTTTAGTGTTCATGAATGACTTTTCATTGTATTAGAGCTAAACAATGCATGAACATGCAACGATTGTCAAGATTTTCAGTCTAAAATTACTTTAAATTTGTGTAGTTTTCAGAAGACTTGAAATATGATTGACAAACTATGCATGGATGCATGGACTATTTTATTAATGTAAAATGACCGTTTCTGAGACTTTAGGGTTAACTGTTTATCTCTTTGACACACTGTGGCTCCTCCTCCTCAATAATTGAGCTTGGGTCGGTCCACCTTGATCATTCCCATTCTCCCACCTCAAACACCGGTCATATTCATAATTCTTTTTTTGTATAAGAAAGTCGCACATGTTTGCAATGACCATTGTTGGTTAAGTTACTTAAAAAGTAAATCTCTACAAATTGCTAACTGCTTCTGTAAATTTGTTATAAGATTACTTTATTAATTAACTTATCAAAAAAGTAGTCACATTGCTAATTACTTTACTTTTAAATTACTTTCTAAAACACTTTTTACAGAAAAGTTCATTTTTCAATTGAACAAATTGAAAATAATATCTGTATTTTCCTGTTCATTGTCGCATCACACAAGTCACATACACTCAGCACTTCACGTTTCTCCGCACACACTTTACCTGTCATACACAGCAACAAATATTTTTTTGCCAGTAAAAATATTTAAACATTGTAAAAACAAGATAGATTTACTTAAGAAGCAAAATGACAATAGATATTTTGTCTTGTATCCAGAGAAATCAAATTTATTAACGTTTTTGCTAAAAACAAGAAAAAAAAATGATTTGCCAATGAGGTCATAGAAATGGATGCATGGCAGTAGTTCTCTCAGGAAGACTTGTACTAACATACTATATTCAATTCAGGTGTCTCGTCCAATCATAATACAGCATATTCTTTATAACTGTGCAGCTGTCGATCATCGCTCGTCATGCGCATTGCTTTCACCCCCCTTCCACCCCATCACCACCAGTTTAGGTGCCGTACTGCTGTAGGGGGTAAGTTCTGCAATAATCGTCTACCGGCAGGATCTGATGGTTCGAATAAGATTTTGAGCACTGAACCATCGGACGGGGCTTACACCAAAATAAACTATTCAATCCCCTTTTATGATTATTCTCATTTATTCAAGTCTTTCTGGGAGAAATAAACTGACTTACAACAATATAAAATAGTTAGTTTTTCTTGTTTTCAGCTTAAACTCTACCATACTTTGATAGATTTCTCTGAAAACAAGACTTAATGTTTTTTGTCATTTAGATTCTCAAGTAAAGGATGTTTAGATATATTTTCTAGAAAATGGTTGTTTGCAGTGTAGAGACACAAACATATGTACATATGAACATTTTATACAAATAATAGTATTTTAGAATGTGTAACTCTAATTTACTTAAAAGTAATGAACATGATTGAGTCAGTAGCTATAAACTGATTCAAAGAATTTCAGATGTAAGGAGTTTCACTACTTTTCTCTCAAAAAGTAATCCGATTACAGTAACACATTCATTTGTATTCAGAGTACACCTGATACCGGCAATGACATGAGGGTGAGTAATGACAGAATTGTAATTTTGGGGTGAATTGTTCCTTCAAACTGTGTTTTGTTACAAAACTGCTATTTCCTCACATCTTTCAAACATACTGTGAACAGCCAAACTCTTTATTTCTAGGTTTCCCTACATCAGAAACCACAAATGAGTGTACTGACACATATTTACTACATATTACAAGTTCAAAATATCCTGTCATTTTTTACGTATGGCCAAGGACTAAAGTATGGCGGAGCTATTTAAAACACTCACATATGTGAAAAATCTTCTTAATCGGTTTGAGAAATGTGCACATTACAACACTGTGAGACACTAAATTAAAGAAGACAGAACAGCAAAGCAAGTTGATTGCAAATTCAATTATTGCATCTCTGAAATGATTCTGGGAGTCGCCTGATATCTGATACGCTCGAAAACTTTGAGATGCCGTCTGTAGATAAAAACTGGAGAAACCGAAGCCCTCTAAAGCAGCAAACGAATAATTGGCTGACAGATATGCACTCGATTAGAGTTTGTGTGAATGGCAACGTTCAATGTAAATGACCAAAAACACTCACCTGCACGCTAAGGCAAACACACAAGCCCTCTCAGCTTATCCACAGATATTTCAAAAAGGTCTCATGCAAAAGTCATTTAAGTTTGTATAGTTTGAGCAGAATGTTCAGCACAGAAACTCTTTGTCTGGAGTGTTCTTCTTTTTCTACAGCACGTTCCTGCTTTGAGCTGCACTGATGGAGCTGGAGCTGATCGTAACAGTAAACAAAGGCAGTGTGGAATGCGTCGTGTGTTGACAGGTAAAGCACTATTACTAATTTATTTGCACTTTTAGTGCATGTGGAGCGTGGAGGGGCCGCACCTGAAGTCAGTGCTGTCAGACCTTCATTTCACCTGTCAGCGGCATGACTGATGTACAAGTGCTGTGCTGCCCTTCCTGTGGTCTTCTGCTGCGAGTCCTGACAGGCCGAATGTCTTGCCTCACCTCTCAAGGCCTCCGCACGCACACACACACCCCGAGAGACATTATTTATTGGTTTAAAACAAAGCAAGCAGAGAAGCCAAAGCATGGTGAAGTGTGGAGCGTTGTGACCGTTTGACCGACTCCTCCACGAGCTTCTGAGGCTTGATTTGATCCTATTAAAACTGTGATTTTCACATAGTTATTGAAAGGAAATATTAGATTGCTTCTACATTCAAATGTAGGATGTTTAAAAAATGCCAATAGAGGTCAGATATTCCAATATCCACTTAAAATACACATTTTATGTGCTTAGATGCCATGTTTAATTATACACAACCTGAATCAATTTACCTGAACAATTAGATGACCTACATAAGTCATTTATGGGTTAAATGAAGTAGAAAAAGATCTTTGACATAACAATGGCCGGTTAGCACTTTTTTCAGTGTTTGTCACGTTTCATTTTCACAGATATCTTTGTGCTCTTGAAATGTATTGTAAGATTTATAAGCAGTGTTTGAAGCTGGATTATCAAGGCCAAGATAACCGTACAAGTCATATGATTAAATATGCTGTCCACCTTGACGAAGAATGTGCATTTCATCATTTGATATTTCAATAATATTTGTCAGAAATCGAGTTCAGACTAGAAACTGTAAGATCTCTGAAGAACTGAAGATGTGATTATCAGTGTTAGAGATGACCACATCAGATGATCTGAAATAACACCGTTATGGCTCTTTTCTGATTCATTTTGTGATCAGTGAATGTTTTGACGTGCAGGTTGAGTGCTGGACGGATGAATCTCTCTCTCTCATCACAATGCTGTCTTTGTGTCGGGCTGAGATGTTTCTCCTCAGGCTCTGCTGTCAGTCTTTGATCTCAGTGAGGTCTCATCGTTCTCTCGTGTGATGACAGCTCCTCACCGCCTCAGTGTGGAATTCCTCCTGCCCCGGCCAGGTGACAGCAGGTGATAACACAGACAGAGATGTGATGAATAAAATGGCCTCTCATACACCGCCGTACAGGCCGATAAGTGAGGCGGGCTTCAGCTCAGAAGATGAAAATAACTGCGACCTCAAAGACACTTGAAAACAGGCTCAAATGGCACTGCTAGTGAATTATGGGTAAACACTAACATGTATTCTTCTTTAATGTCGTTACGTCATGTAAATCACAGCAGTCTTGATAACTCCTCTTTCATTACCAGCCTCTGAAAGTAAGTAAAGCTTTATTCATATAGCACCTTTCATCATAGAGTAAAAATAAGAAAAGATGTCTATGACCTAATCGAGAAAACTATTTTTCAATGTCTTCTGTCTCTGTGTGAACACGGAAATTGTGTCATTTGTGTGCTCACTACTGTAATTTAATTTATTCCAAATTAACGGAACAAACTGCACTGAAACTGTCATTTTATATTGATATTTAGCTTAATTCATCTGTAATGCAGTTTAACTTTAATATATACAGTGTATAATCTATATATATATATATATATATATATATATATATATTAGCCGCTAAGAGAGGCATTTAAAATGGAAGTCAAAGGAGCCCTTTTTTGGAGGTTTAAAAGCAGAAATGTGATGTTTATAATTTTAGAAAATCACATAAAATGTTTTATTATTATTATTATTATTATTATTATTATTATTATTTACATTCTTTAAATCTTTGTTTTTGGAGGATTACAGTGTTCACGGCGTTATGTTGTCATCACAATGAAGTTGTATAATTGTCTATATCTTCACACAGATGTGGTTATTAAGTGATTTAATGACAGTAAAATCATGTTAACACACATATTGTTTATACTTCTGAACAGTGAGTATTTGAATGTTTACAGATTAAACCCCATTGACTTCCATTGGAAGTGTCTCACTGGAACACACATTTGTGCTTTTATTAAAGAAAAGGAGAAACAAGTCAAAATTCATTTTATGGCACAATACTGTTGATTGAACTCAACTTGTGTTGAATACAGAATATCACTTTTTTTATTACAGTATCATGGTTTTTTGTTTGTTTGTTTTTAGTAAAATATTTGTCAAAAGAATTTGCCATTGTCACTGGACTTTCTGTTCAACCATGTTATGCTGTGGCATGCCTAAAACAAAAAGTTTTATATTTATTCACCATATTTAATGGTGACATGTTTAGCAAAACAAATTCAATAATATATATATTATTTTTTACAAATATTGTTATTATGATTTAAACTGTAATATAATATATATATATATATATATATATATATATATATATATATATATATATATATATATATATATATATATATATTAGGGCTTTCAATCGGCAATTTTTTTTAATCGAATTGATTACATGGTGTCCCGATTAATTAATCGCGATTAATCGCATATACAAATATTTGTTGAGAATGCCCCTCATATAACAATAATTCTATATATAATGATTATACATATTTATATCAATATATAATTATATATATATATATATATAATAAAAAATATTCAGATAATTAAAATGCATTACATTCTTGTAGCACAAGAGTTAATCATTGATAAGACAATACAAAAAGCGGCTTTAGAATACAATGTATTGTTTGTAATCCATTACACAAGTGAATTTGTCAATCAGTTGGAGATTTATTATGAGGGCTTGTTTAAGGACACATCAATTTACACCTGCGTCAGACATGCTTGTGTAGCGTCTCGGGTGCATTGCATCATAAAAATAAAAAGTTTAGGTCACTGTGTCAAGTTAAATATAGTTTAATACTCAATCTTTAAACATATCTTGAGATCCCTTGGTTTGCATTTGTGCTCCTTCAAGTGTTTTGAATGCAGGAACGTTGTGTGTATGCTGAATGTTGTTTTCTTCACTGTATAAACTGCACTTTCCACACAGCTGAAATTCCACTTACTGCCCTCTGGAGTAAACAGGTGGTACTACAAGCTTGCATTTCTCAGGAACCTTCCTTATTATGGTCCGTGGGCATGCGACTAATTGTGTTAATTATTTTAATGCATTATTTCTTGTCAGATTAATCTCACTGAATTAACGCGTTAAATCGACAGCCCTAATATATATATTAATCACAATCAGAAGCCCATCACAATCTTGCATCTGTCTGCTTTGTACTTTTTTGTCCAATGTGTGAAAAGGTCAGCTCACTTTTCATCACTATTTTTTTTAAAACCAGGTCAACTTGAGTATTATATTATTGCAATATAATAATAATGTTAAATTAAGAAATTATAGAGAAATATAGAGATAAATAACCTCTCTGAAACCACATGTGTACTATACTAACAGTGTTTAAATATATTTAAGAGAGCACTACACACCACAGACGCACCACAGCGGGCACTGCGTTCAGACTATTTATAAATATATAACTCGCAGCCCTCGCAATTTCGTCTTCGCACTGGGTCATTTCACAGTTTCGATTAATAATCATTCAGCCCTTGTTCAAACAGATGTAAGTTTAAGTCAATGGTTCAACTCTGTTATAAAACAAAAAAAATATGTCCGGAAATTATATCGATCGTGGCCTAAAGATCTGTAAATAATTTGTTGTGGTGACATTGTATATGGTAAGGATTTCTGCACTGATCTTCAGCCCCAAAACATTTGAACAGGGTTGACACAAAACATGAAAGTCATAGCTTATTGATATTTTTTTGTTAATTATAATACGTCATTTATTATAAGGGACACCAAAACTCACTTTATTACTGATATTACCGGAATGTACTCAGTTATCTACTGAAATTATGAGTATCAGTTCCAATCTGACAGTAATGCAGCGATTCAGCGTTTGACTTTCTGTTAGTGAAGATGAATGACTATTGCTTAAATTGTTCTGTCGCTTCCCAGTACCCAGAATGTGCTGTGCCCCAGTACGTGCCCATCCGACTGGCACATTGGGCCACCTGTAACACCCCCGAAACCCATCTGTTTAGAATATCGATGAAATGTGTGGAGATTTTTGAGCAATCTGGCCATCAGACCACTAATGACAGCGAGCAGAGGGCGATCGAATCAGGCCAATCGGAAGGCGGTGGGCACGCAGCCAGCTCCGCCGTCCATTGATGAAGTGTCACAGCGCTCGGCCATTTGATTAGCCCGTCCACTAATGCCACGCTAAGCAGAAACATTACTGAGAGGCTGCGCTGCGGGCGGGGCAGGAAACACATACTCTACAGGGAAATTAAACAATGTGGAAGAAATGGCATAGCAGGGAAATTCTTGGATAAATTAACAACGCAATTACATTACACGACACGCCGCAAGATGGATGAGGAAACCCTGGCCAGTATTATGTTCTGTTTTCCAAATTGCAATTTATTTGAGGCCTTTAATGGATGCCGTATTAAAAGATCCCAGGCTCTGGTCAGGTTTCATTGTGTGTCAGGCAGGAATGATGGATGAGTCTCTCTCCTCCGCGCCTCCTCCTACTTCCTGCCGCTGCGCCTCCTCCCCCCGCGTGCTATTCTCGGCAGATTTGCAGGGGATTTTAAACATTAGCTACATTTATGTGCGAGGCAGAGTAAGCCATTGATTTTCTTATCACTTCATTTCTGTTCTGGCTGCAGTAGGCTGATAAATTTCAGAGCAATTAATGTGAAGGTTTCTCCTCCCGCTATTAGACCAAATTTATTCTGTCAATAACACCGTTTGTCTTGCATCACATCTGACCTCTCGCTCACTCTTTGTCCCACTCTCTCTTTCATTCATTAACTCATATGCTGCTTTATGTTGGTTTCTCTCTGATGAAAACATAGTGCATATGCATTACTTTGTGAAAGTCATTCAAATCTAGAAGCATTCTTTATCTTACTGGTTGATCTGAGAGCACTCGATTTCCCCTTTAATAATTCATTATTCACAGGCATTTCCACAGGAGAAAAACGAGTCTCTGATTTAAACCCACAAGTCTTTTCAAGATCCTTTGGCTGTGATACAGACTGCACCATTTATTGCTAAATCTTCTTCTCATTTGGAATAAGTTCAGAACATACAACCACAGAATTTCATCAACCTCCTGCACATCCATTCGCCATAAAAATGTGTGTTTGAAATAGCACGCTATCATCCTACTGTAACTCGCTACTCCTGCTGGGTATTATATGTGTACTGTGCACAGAGTGCAAAATGATCTGTGTGCATGAAATACACAGATGACCGACAACATTTGCCAAATTGTGCAGAATAAAACACGGCGTATAGAATTAGCACGCAATGCACTTGATTTTCCATTTCCAGAGTAATGATGGGTGAAAGTAATATCATTTATTCAGGATTAATATCTCCTTCTCGACTCATTATTTGATCAGACTGCCAAAAATTAGGACATTTTTAAAATTGTCTTTAAAAAATTTGATTAAAAAAAGCATAATGACAATTTGTTTTCCCGAGATGATAACTAGACACCGCTTGAATTAAACATGCATCATAGTGAGGTCATGTGTTTGAATATTTATTGTGGAATAAAACCTACTGTTTCCCTGACTTTTAAAAAACACATTAGCAGCATACAGTACACTAACCTGCAATTATTACTTGATCAATCGATAAACCTTAAAAAATACTTCTGTATTAAGGTTGATAACCAGTTAATTAACACATGAAGCATACATTT
This sequence comes from Xyrauchen texanus, assembly GCF_025860055.1. Lineage (NCBI taxonomy): Eukaryota > Metazoa > Chordata > Actinopteri > Cypriniformes > Catostomidae > Xyrauchen > Xyrauchen texanus. The sequence goes on from NC_068297.1 coordinate 42,511,532, forward strand.
TATGTTAACTTGTTTTAATGTAAAGTAGTGTCTAGTATATTCAGGTTCAAAGTTAAGTTTAGTCAACATAATGCTGATTACCACAAAAATTAATTTCGACTCGTTCCTCCTTTTCTTTAAAAAGGCACAAATGTGTGTTCCAGTGAGAAGTGAATGGGGTACATTTTTGGAGGGTTTAAAGACAGAAATTCTTCTGGTAAAACTTGTGCAGTATTGTATGAGTGTGTATTGAGCGTTTGTGTGTAAATAATACATGAGCTCTCAATAAAAGAAAACACACTGCATTAAATGACTAAACATGAACAGAGCTTCTGTAAGAGTCGAGTGATCAACACATGCACTGGATTGTCTTTACTCTCTGACCTCCTTTAAAAGGTAATATCACACGAGTTCTTCTGCATGAGAAACGGTTTGTGTATACATTTCAAAACAGCAAAAATTCAGCAATGCTTCATAAACATCTATTTCATGCTTTTAGAAAGTGCAATATACAAACAGTGAGATTTGATGCGTAGTTGTAATGAAACGTGATGTAATTGCATTTCTAATGGACAGTTCTCATGGGTGATCTGAGAGCGTTTCCAGCTCTGCAACAGTAAGAATGAATGAGAGAGAGAGAAGTTGCTTTTGTCACACGGCTGGATTTTAGAGTCTTTGTCTAAACACAGTTTGGGTTTGTAAAAAGCAGAGACTACCTGACTATCACACACCCCAGATGATGTGTGACACACACCACCTGCTATGAGAATGCCTGTCTGTCTGTCTTCTGTCTCTCTCTGATTCTTTATTTGTGAGGCTTTAGTGTCTGTAGTGGAGAAGAACACACACACACACACACACACACACACACACACACACTTCAGAGAACTGGCTTGGCTGTTTAGATTGAGCAGGAAAGAAAGAAAAAGGAAAGCAAGGTCACTGGAAAAATAAAGTGTGTTAATATACTGGTGCCTGTGGCTGAACTGGAGGAAAAACGGCTTTACAACACTAGAATGAAACACAAGCTCTTCGTGGGGTTTGTTGTGTAAGATCTTCTTCAGCACTGAAAATATATTCCTCTTTAAAACACAACAGTGTCCTGTGTGTGTCGTGAATTACTGCTGCTGACACCGTTATCAACAGGATAATGCACCCAGAGTTCATAGATTTATTTATTTAAAAAAAAGAAGGAATAGTAAATAATGAAGTCATAGTATGTTGTAATTACCTCACTCAAACACATCCCATATATGAGACATTAATCAATATATCTACAACATAAACCTCATAATACAACTTACATCTGCACTGACAATAAAGACAATGAACAGGAGAACTTTAAACGATGCGCTCGTCACAATGTGTAACATATGTTGTGAATATGCCGTTTCCTTAAGAACACGCTACACGTATCACAATATCCTAAACTGTGTACGTTCTACATTTTCCAAAATACTGGAATATTTAGTTATCGTTTGATACAATTAATTCATTATTATCTACTAATCATAAATGCCATTTTAATCAGAGTAAAACTGACTAAAATGTATGAATATGACTTGAAATATTGAATACGTTTAAAGGACATTTGCATCAAAAGACAAAAATTATCCCTAAAATAATGAAATAATACCAGTGTGAAAAACAGCACTTGTTGAGCGCAAAAGAACATTTTTAATATTTGATTTTCATCAGAATTACATTTTGTTTGTGTAGAATCAAATGAATTCTATTTCAAATGTACTTTTATTAAAATGTCATGCTATCTCTGTCTTTGTTGTTTCTCATGAGAAAATGCAGACTTTGACTTTTGAAGCACTTTCTGTTCAACTCTGTTATGCTGGGATATTTCCACGTTTCATCATTTATTTGAAGACATGTTTGAAACAGTGGTCATGATGTTTACACTGATATTGCACTTCTCAAGCTCAATAGTTCAACTCTGTTATGATTGATTTATACAGAACAAAAAGCACAAGAATGTGTGTCATGACATTTGCTAATTAAGACTGTTACTAGATATTTTTTTCACTGATCTTCAAAAAACATGTTTTGAAAATGAAGTATGATCTATTTTTCAGCGATAATACGTGATACACACGATTTCCTCATTCATTATTGAAATGATCAGACTATGAATTCCAAACTATCTGTGTCAGGGTTGAAATAACGCTGTGTCAGGGTTTATATCCTCAGTGAGACTCTGATAGTCGGTGTCAGGACACTGTGTTCCGCTGCACTGCTGGGATGTTTTGACCTGGTCTTTGATCAATAGAGTTTGTGTTTTGTGGTGGGACTGACACCCGTTTGCGGCACCTTTTAAGAGGTCATCAGAAGACTGCCAATGAATCAAATCACCCGACCCTCTCTTACTCTCCATGAGTCTTGACACGTGTTGGACAACACTGACCTCAACAATAGCCGTTGTCTTTGATGAGAGTGTGTTTACATGCAACTGTCTGACATCTGCAGTGTGTGTTGCCTATGTCTGCCTCACGGATCACTTTACTGTGAAAGACAGATTGTGTCAGAGTGAACACAGCATGTCTGTTTAGTGCTCTCATTATAATAGAAACACTGTGTCATTCTGAGGAAAATGATCAGGGCCGAAACTGCACCAATATTCAGACTGCTGGTCAACAAACACAGCGGTTTCGCTTTTCTAAAAGTAGCCTAAAGTACTACTGTACATTATTTCAACCCTATACTGTACATGTATTTATCATTTCAATAGATAACACAGAGTATTCTGCTATTACTGTATCTCTCAGTTTCAGTGTGTCATGTCATACATAAATCACACATTATATTTAAAAGAAAAATGACATCACACCACAAACATTATTTACTGTCAATATTATTCTGCTTTATGCCAAACATTCAAATATAAAAACATTCTTTTAACATAATAATAATAATAATAATAATAATAATATATTGGTAACCCTTAACAATAAGGTTGTATTTGTTAACATTACAGTAAATATATAAGTTATCATAAAATAACAAAAACATTAATAAGTGCAGTATAGTTAATGTTCATTTGTGAAAATATAATTGTTCATTTTTTGTTCATATTCATATTATATTAACTAATGTTAACATTTAATGTCAACAACTTTTTATTTAAACACATATTAATAATCGTAAAAATTTAAATGAACCACAATTAATGAACGGAATAAAAGCAGTAATTACTGGTAACAAATGCAATCTTATTCTAAAGTGTTACCATTATATTTAATATAATATAACATTTAAGATTATGTTAAGTGTATATATATATATATATATATATATATATATATATATATATATATATATACAGTATAGGCCTATAAGAAAATGTATTTGTATTTTGTAAAAATATATTACAATATATTTCCATTCGTATTGGGCACATGAAATAATTTTGGAATGAAACACAGACAAGTCCATATATGAGGATCACTAATGTGAAAATTGGGCCCCCAAATGTCTGTGGTTGTTTTGGTCCTGGTTAAAGCATTTATGACAGTATGTGTAAAAACATGTATGACTTCAGGCACTGAACAAATGCTCAAGTCAAAGAGCTGCAGCTTGTAGTTGGGCACGTTCTCAGCCAAAAAACTCTGTCTCTCTCTCGCTCTCTCTCTCTCTCTCTCTCTCTCTCTGTCCTGCAGCCTTAATTAAAGCTGAGCGCTTACAAAAGGTAGAAGCAAATAACAAGACCACATATTACATTTAAGTCGCCTGCTCCCCTAACACAGCCTTAATAATTCATGTGATAGAGAACGGATCGTCTGTCGTCAGCTGCAGCTGCAATAGTGTGTGTGTGTGTGTGTGTGTGTGTGTGTGTGTGTGTGTGTGTGTGTGTGTGTGTGTGTGTGTGTGTGAGTGTGTGCGTGTGAGAGTGTGTGCGTGTGCGTGTGAGAGTGTGTGCGTGTGCGTGTGAGAGTGTGTGTGTGTGTGTGAGACTGTGTGTATGTGTGAGTGTGTGTGTGTGTGAGTGTGTGAGTGTGTGCAGAAATGCATCCAGAAATGAGTCTGATTATTTTTAATGGGGTTTAAGGTTACTCATGCTCTTATTCCCGGGCTGCCATCATGACATGCAGGAGTAAAGCAGCACCTCCTGTTTCATACGAGTAACCGTTAGATGATTCTCCTGTGAGAGCACATGCCCATCTTCATGTTCAACTTTTGCCATTTGTGTGTCATCAGGAAAAATTCTATTTGGTTTAGTATATGTCTTTCTTCTCTCTGCACACATGCGTTTAGTGTGAGTGCACTGCTTCACCAAAAACGGTTTACACAATTCATTTGTTTTTGCGTGTTCAGAACACATTCATGTCACCTCAGTTAACCAAATACTGCATTCCTTATTTCTAATGACTGATTTGAACCCAGAGGAAAATGGTGTATTTTAACTATGTACATTTTTAATAAAATAATTACCGCCTATGGCATAAAACCACTTTTTAGGTTTACTTTTAAATATTTGTATAAAGGATTTTAAAAGGGTAATAAACTTTTTAAAATATATGTGATGAAATGCAAATAGTTAAAGTATTCCATATACACGGGGCAAGTTGTCACACAAAGGCTATATCACTGAAATGATAAGATGTGGAGAAAAAAAGTCCAATTGCAGAAATGTGTATTTTCTCCAGCACAGATTGTGTGTGTTGGTTTCAAACACTTAGTTTAAAGCCGTCTTTATACTTTTTGTAAATTCTGTCCTCTAAATTGAATTTTCACTGTTATGTTTTTGTTATGTCTGTAAACAAGTGAACACATTCAGGCAAGAGAGCGCTTCATGAAGGCAGATTGTTACTGAAAGGTCTAAATGTGGTGTTTTCTGTTCAAAGGTACTTTTCATGAAAGTCAGGTTCGGGGCAGGTTGTCACTTGTGTTTTAAATGTAATTTATACAAGTTATCATTTGCAATATTTGTCGACCAGAACAATTATTTTTCTATGCTACCTTTTACATTTTTGTTGTTTCATGAATAGTTTTGTGATGCAGAATCATTTCACTTTTTTTGCTTCTTTGGCAATAATGTTTTTTGGCACAGCATTTTAGCAGCAAAGACTTTTAGGTGTGTCAGACTATACAGAAATTAACTTTCAAAAATAAAGCTACACTGAGAAATATTCACTGGAATAAAAAGTGTGACATCTAGCCCCGCTCTCAGCTACACATTTTTCTGAAAAGGATGTCCATCGGGTGTATTTGAAACACTGAAGCATTGCATGCTTGAATGCATTAATGTGCGTTACAGAAGCTGCATGTGTGTGTCGACCCCACCCCGACTCTCTTCAGCTGCAACGCATGCCGACATCTCCCCCTCCAGGACAAACCTGAGCACACTTCTGTCTGTGTGTGTGTGTGTGTGTGTGTGTGAGTGTTTCAGCGCCAGCTACATTATGGGGATGAAAACACGATTGAAATGGTTTAATGCACACTAAATAATGCCTTAATGAAAGTGTAAAAATGCAGAAAGGTTTGTGTGAGGGTTAGATTTAGAGTAGGCTACAGTGAAGCATTAGCTCAGTATAAAAACAGTACAAGTCAATGGAAAGTCCTTGTAATGATTGTGTGTGTGTCTCTCTCTCTCTCTCTCTCTCTCTCCTCACCCTGGGCTAGTGGCTGGCATCTATGATGGATGATGCTTCTCCATCAATGTGTCAGGTCAGGCTGCTGGGCCATATGGATCGGGCATATGGACTTCATGTATATGATGAAGGGAATGCAGGAGAGTGATTAAAATACACATTAAAGACATTCTGTGCTCTTAAAAACACAGGGTTCATCAGCTCGGCAAGAAAACAACACGCCAGATCCTTCACGTGTGTGTCGGTCAGTGCCGAGTCCCTTCCTCCACCGGCAAATCTGCAAAGAATCAGATCCAAACACAAACTATTATTAATAACATCACGTAAAACCCGACGAAGACATTTTGCACCTAATTAGCTGCTGCAAATGTTGCGAGTACAATTAACCCAATCAGCATATGGCTGAGAGAGAGACATTACCAATGACACGGAGCAAGTTACAGATCGATTATCAGACAGATTTCATGCCTGCAAGTAAATGTTTCTTAAAACAACACCACAACTTGCAGTGAGTAAAACTTTACAATATCATATCATTAACTAGTTAACTATGTGAACAGTGCTTTTATGGGATTTGTTCATTTTGGGTTGTTAATGCTACAGTAATTTTAACATGTACTAATACATTTTCTACATTAAAAGTTGAATATGTTAGCATTAGTTCATGCATTGATAGTATTTTGATAAATTAGCATTAAACAAGATTAATGAATGCTGTAATAAAAGGTCATAACTCATTGTTAGTTCATGGTACCGAATACATTATGCAAATGAATAGAGCCCTATTGTAAAGTGTTACAACAAATGCTTTGTCAGGTAACATCTAAATTAACTGGTTTTATTTGTCACAAATGTTCAAATAACAATATCTGTAGTATTATAATATTTGAGTGTGCTACAGCTAATAACAATATGTTCATTATATAGTTTCTTTCAATAAGTTCAAGCTCGCTGTTCAATGAATGTGCAATAATTACACAAATTAAAACAAAGCAAAAAATGAAACGAGAGCATTAGAAATGTTGCAATAGAAATACTTAAAAAATAAAGTCTTTTTAAATTCAACACACCGATCTCACACTTTGCAGAGCAACAGAAAGTCTCTTTGTCACTTCCTGTAAATAGACACTGATAGAGCTGGTAAGAATTAAGATGATCTATATGGATGTGGAATTCCTAATCAGACGATTTTCCCACAGCTCAAGGCCCGGAGGCTGTCGGATCAGCCCAGGGGGTTTAATTCGATTGTTTAAAGGCCTCTTTTAATTGGTGCTTTGTCTGCACAATCCTAAATGAGCGGGGACACCCACGGTGCGGTCCCACCGCGAGTCAGGACGATTTGACAGGCCCCATGGAGCTTCCTGTCCCAGAAAGCCTCAAATCGCCAGCCGTGTGACAGCGGCCCACACTCCAACATCTCCCCAATTAAAACTCAACTGTCAGAGAGGAATATTCGTGCACACCGCATCTGAACGCGCATGTCTGGCTGCAGTCGTGGGAGTATGTGTGTGCATCACCGGTCCATGATTTGAGTGTGTGTTTTTAGACTGCCTGCATGTGTTGTGTGTTGTGTGAGGCACATGACTACATAGTCTCAAAAAAACTGGTAGTAATTTGCATGAGATGGTGACATTGTAAGATATGAGGATTTGGCTTGCAGGAAAAGGGACAACTTTTACTCCCATAGAGACCAACCAATCAACAGAATTTTAAATTGATACGTTAGAGCACAACCGTGCCCGCAATACTTTTTCAGGAAGTATTTTTCCCATTCATTTTTTCCATATAGATCTTATAAAATTCTTTATAAAAGAGTTCTAATCAATGAACCAAGTAACCAGCTCCAAGGTGAAACCCAACATTGAAAATCAGATAAAAAGACAAAGATACAAGACTGTGTACTTACTGTCTTTCATACGGGAATTAAGTACAATCCCATGACATAACTGAATTAAAACAATAAAAACAATTTCACTATTTGTTTAAAGCTGTTGGTTATAAGTGTAGAACCAATATGTTTTATATTATTGTAAAATATTCAGATTTATACAAACATATCAGTAGTTTGAGAGTAGGGATGAGACGATATATGGAATTTCGATATATTGTGAACCAAAAAAAAGATGAACCATATCATGGCATAACTTTGCAACGTTGTTTTCAGTCCATGTGATCATAAATGCTACACTACTGCACTTTTTTCCTACACCGTTTACAGAGTTCAAACAAGGTCCTGGAAGTGCCTGAATGCAGCTTTTACAAATGTAAGAACTGGAAAACCTGGAAAACCACCTTGTTTGATGAAAAGCACTTAACCATTTCAGACAAAAACAGACCATTTCTTCCATGTAATGTGTGTCCATCAAAGATGAGATCCTGCACTCTACTTTCATGAAATAATGTGTCTTTAAATCCTTTCTGTTCTTTACAGTCAAATAAAAAGTAAACAGAAATATAATTTTTTAATCTCACGCAGCATGAATGAGCTAAAAAACTTTTGCTGGACCGGTTCTGTTCAGTTCTGTTGCTTGTTCTACTCCCGATCAGCCTGAATGTAGCCCTCTATTTTTGAAGGTTTATTTGTTTGTGATCTTTTCTTATAGTGAAAGGTATATGGCAAATCTTATTATTTCAACTTTGAGCATTAATATTGTGCATTAAAGAACTTTATTTTAATGAGAAACTATAATGTGTATTTTGCTAAATATTTTTTCAGAAAATAAAAATAATCTGTAATTTTTTCCAATTTTAGTGTTACTTTATTGAATGGAGATTATATTTAATCGTGAACCTCATATCGTATATTGAACCAAATCGTCCCATCCCTATTTGAGAGTGTAGGGACAGCAACTCATTCACAGTGCATCATGGGAGTGTGCGGAGTTGCAGAGCTCTTTTGATTCTCTGATTGGTGTATCTCTCTTTAGAATTATGGGTTGAGTAGTTCTTCGCCTGGAATTCTGCTATTAAACATGATTATTAAACAATAAAGTGCAACAGAAGCGTATACAATCGATTAACAACCTCAGAGCTCACAGTAGGTCTGCCTTTAAAAATCAGTTATCATTAATAATAATATTACCAAAGGAGAAAATAAATGTGATTTTTACTTTTGGAGCCAGACTGTTGCACTCTTAATAAGCATAAGATCTTATCTAGCCAGGGCTGGCAAGGTTATTGAGGCACGGTGGGAAAGTTGCGAGGTGAGCACGAGGCGAACATCAGTGAACAAATGTATGTATGCATTACAAACAACTGTGTCAATAACATTTGATACGCTTCCCTCATCTGATTTCAAACCCTAATGTTTCCTGGGTCATGTAATGGGTTAGACTTTATGTTTAGGTTTGGGTTAGGGGATAAACTTAGGAAAAATTGTTTGTTGGTTTGCTCATTTTACAATTTTGCCACATCATACAAATTACTCTTATAATTATGAGATGGGTTTGCACATGCTCTCTGAGCAGAATTATGTATCCAGATGTGTTACGGCCCTGCGTACCTTCATTCGCTGCAGCCGTCCGCACACTAGCCGTTTGGCAGGAGGCGATGCGTTAATGTGGATTGGGTTACACGCTGAGTAATTTGTAATTCTGAGTAATCACTTAGGACAAGACCTTACACCATTTTTTCTGCTCTTGACTGTGGGCTAAAGTCAATACTCATAGTATAATAATGAGTGGAGGATAACTGAGGCTTTTTATGAAAGCTCAGAGGAGTAAACCCGATGCGCCGCGGCTTCCCTTTGAAAACACTCAGGATTCAAGAAAATGGCCAGCAGCGGCTGTTCAACCGGCACATCCTCTTCATTTCTGCTTCTAAACAAACAAACACAAAACCTCCTCAGGAATGCCGTGTCTTTACAGAGAAACCGTGCATGAAAAATGAAATCAGTGGTGATTTCCTGAAACAATGTTTAGGGATCTTCATATTTCTTGCCCAAAATATGCATCCCGAGACATCTCCTGCGCTGGCTAAAGAGCATTACGTCTCTGCAAAGAAAGAGTTCCAGTGATATCAAAGTATAAACATATATTGTCAATTCATTGTGCCTGAATTTACTATCATTGATATCTAATGCCATGCTGTGTTATTAGCCTGTGTCGCGGTAAAGTCTTTATTCGGGTGGGCATTTCCAGCAGTGGATTACAAAAGGTGCAAGCAGCGTCTGCGGCCAGGGATGTCCACAATAATCTCTGCCACAGGCAAACGGCATTATTGAAAATGCTTGTTTTAGTGTTCTGAAAAAAAATCTGCCTCAAGATACACTTAGCAAACTCAACAAGGCCTCAGATTCCAGATCATATTGTTTGTATATTTTGTTATTGGCTGTCAGCTTTCAGAACATGTTGAGAACAATAGTACACTGTAGTTTTATTTTAATGCACTTACTAAAACTTTACTGTCTTTGCTTGACAAATATCACATTGTTGTATTAGTGTTTGCTAAGTCGAGCATCACTATCACTGTTGTTCATATTTTATAGTTAACTGTTATCATTTGAACAAACTCCTAATGACCTAACAATCATCCAGAACTGCCTAACATTTAGGAGGTGACTTTTACACACATTTTCCTCTGAAGAAGTACAAATCTGTCACCTGCATGCAGCTCCACACAGACTGATCTGAATTACCTCAGTGCAGCAAGATGCACAATTCTCACATTTGAAAGCATCTAAAATTGTTGCTATTTAATTGCTGAACTGAGTGATGTTATCGTGAAATTTCTGATGCTAATACACATGTTTACTTATTACTAAAGCTAATTATTCAACCCGATCTCATCATTATTTGTTGGTATTCGTATGTAAGGTTTAAACATAATTTGTTCCCCATCTGTCACTCACTCAACATTGTGTTGATTGTAGTGACACAAGGGGTCTTTCTTCGTGTACAGTAGAGCCTCGTGTACATCTGGATTTGAGAAAATGCCAATGAAAAATTGGCAGACAAAATTTGCATGTCCCGCCCCCGGACATGTATAAAGGGAAGCGGGCCTGTGTCTGTCAGTCAGAGATTTTCTTTGGAGCCGAGCGGTTGTGCAGCAGCAAGCTGAGTCTCACTACTGCTCCACTCACCTCTACCAGAACATTGCTGATGGATCTATGGTGTGTTTCCAGCGGCTTTCTCTTTCCCTGCACACTGTACAGTTCATGCCCAAATTGTTTTGTATGAATGAGTGATCAGGATGGTTTTCACATCATTTTGAAGCAAAAACTCTAGGCTACAAGATCCAGTTCTCAAAAGTCTTGTGGACAAATGTTTAGTATGTGTTATATGACCTTATTTCAATGACTTAAAAATTTTGTTTTTTAAAAAAAACCATGCATAAATGTTATTTTCTCAAAAATACAAACCTGTTGCTCACATATTATTGTAGCCCAGTTTGTGCTGAATACAGTGTTATCAGACTTTAGCCATTAATGTGTTTTTAAGCAACTGAAAAAAGCACAAACTTCTCCAGGGCCCAAAACACCCTCAGACCCCAGAGGGTTAAACTAAAAACTTCAGCATTACGGCTTATAACAGCTGACACAACAGACTGATTGATTACACAATGGGTGCTGTTTAAAATGGCGGAGGACATTTTGGTTTCTATAGGGAATGACTCTTGTGCACTGGCTACCTCGAAATAGGGAAAAATATCCCTGCATTCTATTGTTCCTCTGAGAAAGCTGATCTTCAGAAAGCTGACAGCATCTCTGCTTGGGAGTGGCAACAGGTGATTGCACATGCTCTGTCTCTCTCTCTCTCCCTCTCTCTCTCTCTCTCTCTCTCTCTCTCTCTCTCTCACTCTCTCTCTGTCACACACACACACACACATCCTTGTTTATACAATAAATTGTTCAAAACAGCACAAGCTGTGATACTATTTCTGAAGTATTTTTTAATAAAGTAGTTCCATGCACAAATGCGTTTTTATAAATGTACTCAGATTTTCCTCATTTAAAAAAATGTACTAGTTAAATGAACTGTTGTATATAAGCAATATCACACACGCAATCATGCTATATGACCCTAAATCAGCACTGCTGTGATTACCTATGACACTTTTGACAAAAATGTCAATGTAACGTTTTCCCACTAAGGAAGGGACAGGAAACAGCATCAGCTTCATGGGTAAGCTTTCTTTTAATGTGTATTTTGGTCTTTTACAACAAATGACATCACAGTTAATTCTTGTCATTGGTCTCGGGCTCTCTCTCTCGATGTTCTGTGGCTGCTGCTTTTTATCCGCTCTCCTCACGCTACTGCAATTAGACACAGGTGTTAGGCTTAATTTAGCTCAGGTGTAAGCGCCCTTACCGCTTTTCTCTCCCGGACGGGCGCTTGACCACGCCCCCGCTGCCACATACCCCCACCGCCCGACTCAGGCCGGGGCGTCATCCGGCCTGCCTACCACTCCCCCCCCATTCCTGGAGAGGAAGTCAGCGGCAGCCATCTGCACCCCCGGTCTGTGGACCACCTTGAACTTAAAAGGCTGGAGGGCCAGATACCAACGGGTGATCCGGGCGTTAGTATCTTTCATGCGGTGGAGCCACTGCAGTGGGGCATGATCCGAGCAGAGGGTGAAGGCCCGCCCCAGCAGGTAGTATCAGAGCATGAGGACCGCCCACTTGATGGCCAGACACTCCTTCTCTACGGTGCTGTACTTGGTCTCCCTCAAGGAGAGCTTCCGGCTAATGTACAGCACCGGGCGTTCCTCCCCCTCCACCACCTGCGAGAGTACGGCCCCCAGCCCTCTGTCTGAAGCGTCCGTCTGCAAAACAAAAGGGAGAGAGAAGTCAGGTGCATGCAAAAGTGGCCCCCTTTTTGGTCTTGGGTCTTGGGCAAGTCGCAATCGCCGCGGTCTTGTCAATTTGGGGACGCACCTGGCCATGACCCAAGTGGAACCCCAGATACCGTACCTCCACACGCCCAACCGTGCACTTTTTCGGGTTTGCTGTGAGCCCCGCCCGCCGCAGCGACCTCAGGACGGCCCTCAGATGTTGCATGTGCCGCTGCCAATCATTGCTATAAATGATTATATCGTCTAGATAGGTAGCGGCGTAAGCAGTGTGCGGTCTGAGGATCCTATCCATGAGACGCTGAAACGTGGCTGGTGCCCCGAACAAACCGAAAGGAAGCGTCACGAATTGGTGTAATCCGAACGGCGTGGTGAAGGCCGTTTTTTCACGGGATATTGGTGTCAAGGGGATCTGCCAATAACCCTTCTTTAGATCCAAGGTCGAATAAAACCGAGCAGTACCTAACCGATCGAGCAGTTCATCAACCCGGGGCATTGGGTACACGTCAAATTTAGACACCGCGTTGACTTTTCTATAATCCACACAGAAACGTATAGACCCGTTGCTCTTGGGAACAAGGACGACCGGGCTAGACCAATCGCTGTGGGATTCTTCTATTACTCCCATCTCAAGCATCGCATCCAATTCTTCCCGAACTACTTTCTTCTTATGTTCGGGCAAGCGATAGGGGCGGCAACGTACCACCACGCCCGGCTCAGTCTCGATGTGGTGTTGTATGATGTTTGTGCGGCCCGGTATAGGAGAAAACACGTCTGCAAATTCCTTTCGTAGTTCGAAAACCTCTGCGAGTTGGCGCGGTGAGAGGTCGTCTCCACAAGGAACAGGGGTGTTAGGATTGTAGGCTTTGTTTACCTCCGGTCCGAGCTCCGCCCTCTCCGGAACTACCGTTGCCAACGTCACGGAGGCCACCTCTTCTCTCCACAATTTCAGGAGGTTGAGGTGATATATTTGACGTGTGCCCACTCTATCGGTACGTTTAACCTCATAATCGAGATCCCCTACTCGTTGTGTGACCTCAAAGGGTCCTTGCCACTTGGCGAGCAATTTCGAGCTCGATGTTGGGAGTAATACAAGCACCTTATCTCCCAGTGCAAATTCCCGTAGCTGAGTACCCCTGTCATACAGCCGGCGTTGGCGTTCTTGAGCCTGGAGCAAATTCTCCTGTGTTAATTGCCCAAGTGTGTGGAGTTTTGCTCAAAGATCAAGAACGTATTGAATTTCATTTTTACTATTAGAAGTTCCCTCCTCCCAAGCTTCACGGATGACGTCGAGGACCCCGCGTGGGCGTCGCCCGTACAGCAACTCAAATGGGGAAAACCCCGTGGAGGCTTGCGGAACCTCTCGTACTGCGAATAACAGGGGGTCCAGCCACTTATCCCAATTCCTAGCATCTTCGTGCACGAATTTAAGAATCACATTTTTGAGCGTTTTATTAAATCGTTCCACCAGTCCATCTATCTGAGGATGGTACACGCTAGTGCAGTGGTGGCTCAGTGGTTGAGGCTCAGGGTTACTGACCAGAAGGTCGGGGGTTCAATCCCCAGCACCACCAAGATGCCACTGTTGGGCCCTTGAGCAAGGCACTTAACTCCAGGTTGCTCCGGGGGGACTGTTCCTGTAATAAGTGCTCTGTAAGTCGCTTTGGATAAAAGCGTCTGCCAAATGCATAAATATAAAAATATAAATATAGTGCGAATCGACTTAATGCCCAGTAGTTCGTAAAGTTTGCGAAGTGTTCGTGACATAAAAGTAGTGCCTTGGTCGGTGAGGATTTCTTTCGGAACCCCCACCCGGGAGATTATCTTGAAGAGTGCCCCGGCAACACTACGTGCTGAGATGTTGCTCAGAGGCACTGCTTCCGGATATCGCATTGCGTAATTCACCAGGACTAACACAAAGCGATGTCTGCGTGCCGTCTTTTCTAATGGCCCGACGAGGTCCATTCCAATTCTCTCGAAGGGGACCTCAATCAATGGAAGGGGGCGCAAAGGCGCTTTTGGGGTGGCCGGTGGGTTTACCAGCTGACATTCGCGGCACGCCGCACACCACCTGCAGACGTCGCCGCCAATGCCCGGCCAATAGAAACGGGCTATTAGATGGAGAAGTGTCTTCCTTTCCCCTAGGTGACCGGCCATTGGATTATAGTGAGCCGCCTGGAAAATCATTTCCCGGCGGCTCCGTGGAATCAACAATTGTGTCACCTCCTCCTCCTCCTGCGTCACTCTGTATAACCGATCTTTAATAACTGCAAAATATGGATATGAAATGGCGACGCCCGGCCGGAGTTGCTGACCATCGATTACTCTCACTTGGTCAAACGCGTGCTTAAGGGTTTCATCCCGCGACTGCTCCAAGGGGAAGTCCCCCTCCGGGTATTCCCTGAGAGGAGGGGCGACAACCTCGCCCCTTCCCTCGTCATTCGGAGCAGCTGAGGACGGCCCCGGCTCCGCCTCCCCTGCCAAAGCATCGCACATCACACATCTCTTCACTTTCATGCAGGACCCATCCGCACAAATTCCCTCTAATACATTTCTAAAATTCGGCCAATCAGTACCCAAGATTAGCGGATGGGTGAGGCGGGAACTAACCGCTGCCTCCACACTATGTTTTCCTCCCCGGAATTTGATCGCCAAAGTCACCATGGGATACTTGTGAACATCCCCATGCACACACCTCACCCTCACCCATTTAGCTGAGCCCAAAGCCCTGGGTTGAACCAAGCGTTGGTGGATGGTGGTCTGGTTACAGCCTGTATCCAACAATGCCTGGTATGTACCCCCCTGGATCCTTACCGGAATCCGGTAAATTCCAGCCTGATCAGGGGCAGCCTGCGGGACATCGGAGACCTGCACCACCGTTCCCACCTCCATCAGCGGACACTGATCCCAGAAGTGGCCCGGGTCTCCGCATCTCCAGCAGGCTGGCCCAGGCGCCACGGCCGCACCTGTGCTGGCAGGCGCCCCCACCTGAGGAGGAGAGCGGCTGAAGGACGGGGAAGGGGTAGGCGGATTCTCCAACGGCCGGGAAGTTGGTCTCAGGTATCCTCCATGCCTGCACGGGGCAGGAACGGGCCCTGGGGAGAGAGCAGAGCGAGAAGGCACAGGGGAGGGGAAAAAAACAGGGCAAGACACAGGGGAAGGGGAGAGAGAGAGAGAGAGCTCATCCGCTCTCGGAATCGCCGCCATGTGGTCCTCCGCAAGACGAACGGCTTCCTCCAGCGACACCGGGCAGTGGCACTGGACCCACTCCGCCATTCTCCTGGGCAAGCGCTGAACAAACTGCTCCAGTACCACCTGATCGACAAGTCCGTCGGCGTCGCGGTCCCCCGCAAGCAGCCACCTCCGACAGGCATCACGGAGCCGCTGGGCGAACGCAAACGGGCGGTCGGACTTATCCAGTTTCATAGCCCGGAAGAGCTGGCGATTTTCTTCCAGGCTCCGACCAACCCGTTGCAGGATGGCTTTCCTCAAGTCTGTATATGCCAGGAGGTTTGTTGCTGGCAGTTGTTGCGTCGCGAGTTGTGCTTCCCCGGACAGGAGAGGGACTAGGCTGGCTGCCCACTGGTCTTGTGGCCAACCCCAAATTTCCGCTGAACGTTGAAATAAATCAAGGAACGCCTCTGGATCATCTGCCGGCCCCATCTTCTGCAACGCGGGCGGGGGCAGTGTGGCGCGGGTGTCCGGGGTTGCGGCTGCGGCTGGAGCGGCCTCCTGGCTGAGGAGGCTCCGGATGGCGAGCCGGTCCTCTGCTTGAGCCCGCATGATCTCGAAGAACCGACGATCCTGGAGGAGGTACCGGAGGAGGGACCGGAGGACTTCCGCCAGCTGGGAGGACTCTATGGGGTGACTGTTCCATAGCTTGGACAAAAAACAAATTCCTTCTTTTCCCGGGTTTCGGCACCAGTGTAACGTTTTCCCACTAAGGAAGGGACAGGAAACAGCATCAGCTTCAAGGGTAAGCTTTCTTTTAATGTGTATTTTGGTCTTTTACAACAAATGTCATCACAGTTAATTCTTGGCATTGGTCTCGGGCTCTCTCTCTCGATGTTCTGTGGCTGCTGCTTTTTATCCGCTCTCCTCATGCTACTGCAATTAGACACAGGTGTTAGGCTTAATTTAGCTCAGGTGTAAGCGCCCTTACCGCTTTTCTCTCCCGGACGGGCGCTTGACCACGCCCCCGCTGCCACAGTCAAAAAAGCCAATAATTTACATGGGGTGTACTTATTTTTTCACATGACTGTGTATATTATTATTATTATTTGTATCGGAGGGGTTCTGATGGGATTTTTCAGGATCACAGGTCTGTTCCAGCTGTCTCACATTAATTAACACAATGCATAAGCACCTAAATGTCATTGTTTCGCTGGTTAATATGGCTCTTATTCATTTTCAGAGCACTCTCGTTCAATGTCAGTTCACAGAAAAAAGAATCATTTTGAAATGGAGGGCTAGAAGCCATATAGAGTGAAATCGAGTGGCTTTTCCAGGTTTTTTCTCTGTCTGATGATTGGCTAATGTTGCCGGTGATGACACTCACATTCACAGTTTGTGAAGCAACACCATCTGTGTGTTTTTGACTAATTACTGTAACTGGATATAAATATGACGGAAAGTGTTTCACATGACAATCTGTTTCACATGTCTGTGTGCCAACACTGTTTTCATCCCTACAGCTGAACATCTTTCGATGTTTGAACTCAAAAACATTCGGCTCATTGTCAGCTACTTACAGTGTGATTATTATAATACTTTCAAATCTGGCATGCCATAAATATTATAATCATAGATTTGTGGAGAGCCTGTCTGATCTTAGAGATGATGAGGCCACAACAGGAGATGAAGATTATTCTGGAGCTTATAGTGAATATCGTTTCACTGAGAACGTTATATTCTAAACTCATGGAAGTTATATTCTGCACTGTGATGTTTCAAAACCTTGAAGAATGTTTTTGTCCCTGCACTTTCTGTTCAACCCTGTCATGTTGTGTCACTTTCATTTCTGGCATCATATTTGAAGATGTGACATAAATCTTTTTTTTTACAGAAATAAGTTAATGCAGTATTTATCACTATCAGGTTTAACCTCGTCAAGCTCAATATTTGAACTGTGTTATGGATATTGTTTTTTTTTGGCATAAAATACAAAAATATTGAATATGATAATGTCATGTGGTGTGTTGTTAGACATTCTTGCAATAATCTCCAACCCTGTAACATTTAACAAAACATTTTTAAAGTAACAGGGCTGGCACAAATAGTTTTTGAAAAAGAAATGTCATGGGTTATTATTTTAATTTAATTTTTTCAAGTGGGAATGTCTGATTTATTACGAGGCACTGAAATGTCTTGTTACTATTTAAACTCAGTTATCTACTTAAGCTGATGTGATTTGTGTAATTTTTTTCAATATGTAAATACTTTACATCTCTTATGCCAGCTTAATATACAGAGACAATTAAAAGTAAAACATGCACAAGTTCATTTTAAAGGTTAAAGGCGGTGGTTCTATGGCACTCTCAGTTTTGCTCTGTTTGTTTTGAGTGAGCCGTCCAGACAGACGGTGTTTTCAGAAAGATGTTTGAAAACAATATATGTTTCGTAATTCCGTTTGAAGGCACTAGTGGTGCAGAAATACACACTACAGATTTAAGTATATGGTAGTAGATAATAGCTAATACTTACAGTATCTGTTAAGTATACAAATTCCAAACTGTGACACGGTTGAAATAATCTAGCACTTTTTATTTTTGCAATACCGTTTCGTGTCTCTATTAGTGCAGTAATGAAACACTGCCGCTTTAAGCAGAGATGCATCACATTCTGCTCCGCCCTTCTTCTCATGGACTCGGTCAAGAGCAGCGATCAAATGCCTAAATACATCTCTGTCTGAGCAAAGGTCACATCTCTGCTCTGGAGAAGCTCCTCCATCACTGGTCATTATCTGTGACTGTCAGGACTTCGTTTTATGTCGTCTCACCTGACAGCTCACAGACAGGTGTCAACAGAGCGCTCTCAAACAAGCAGCCGCTCCCCCACAGCACGAGGAGCAATCGATGCCAAACACATCATACTGTGACAAAATATCCCGTTTCTTAGCGAAGAGCTGGTTATTATCAATAAAGCAGCCCTTTTCCATCTGAAGACAAAATCATCTTCACGTTCAAATGAGACTCAACATTGCTCAGATTCAGCTCTTGTGAAAAATGTCAATTATGGGATGAGGGACATTTGCATGTGACACTTGTCCAGGAATGATTTGTTGTGCACACTGAATGTGACCAGCAGAATCTATCCTTCAAATCTCTCTGGAAGAGCAAGGTTCCTCAGAGATGTGACTCAGATTGGATTACCACTCCACATGGCATATGAGTGATGCCATCATTCCAGCAGCTTTGACCAGGAACACTCTGTGTTTGAATGCTCTCGTAGAGAACATGTACACTAGATATGGTTTACAATACAGAGCTGATCTTAGTTAATAATCTGCTCAACTAATACAAAAACAAAGGTTCCAGTTACAACTATAGAAGCAATTGAATTTTTGAAAAAAAAAAAAAAAAAAACTAGAATGTAACATCAAAAACATCTTTAATTTCAGGAAAACACATATAGCCAACTCAAGAACATTATATACAGTAGAAAAGACAATAATGGGTAATAATAAGCCTCAGATAAATATCTGTTGCAAAGAACTTTTATTTTGTAATCTTTCATACATCAGAGTTGGATGGAGAAACTGTCTGAAACCAAAGGCAACTGCCTTGGCTCAGTCACGTTTACTGTACTTTTGCATGCAAAGATGTCATGGGTGGATGTTAAGTGAGTGAGGAACCCGCAAAAACTTCTTGCCAATTCACCTCTGATTTATGCTGCACTTTATACTCTGAGAGTGGAGTTATAAAGAAACATGGCTAAATTGATTTCCTGTTCCATCGTGAATATTTAGCTGTGTACAAAGCACCGCCCACACGGAGGTCACTTCCAAAACAAAGCAACTCCCTATTGGTCAAAGGAAAATTTGTATGTCAAAGTTTCCCAAACTTGATCTCCTTGAAAGTTTGAGTAGAAAGTTGCCACAGATTTTGTCTAGGGCATTTTGCTATGCAAGGGTAAATATGATAAAGTCTTATGGGCCGTTCACACCATCAAGTATTTTTTTTGTATCTGTCCGAGTTGTTTTTCAATTGTTTCTTTATTTAAACATGCGGACGTCTTTGAACATTGCTATATGTCTTTACCAATGTCTTGTGCTGGAGTGCTGTGCTTTTTAGAAGAAAAAGAAAAATGTGTTTCAAGTCTGTAATGTTACTGTCTAGCTTCATTTAATGCAAGGATGCATTTGGTACGAATGGCCCTAAACAGAGACCGTTTTTGTAAGAAGGTTCCTCCTGGGTTCAAGACTCCATGGAGTGAAATCAATTAGAATGGGACCCGGGAAAAGCACCAGTTATTTGTGCACACTGTCTGCGCTTGTTTAGTGCCCGATTCACTAAAGGAATTATGCAGATCAGGCAACAGCAAAATGTGTGCTGTATGCAATTTGCACGTGCACGTACAATCCCCAATCTTGTGGTCTGTTCTGAGTGCAATATAACGGATGATGCAGCAGGCCGCCGTGATCTGACACACTCTTATGTCTGACTGAACAGCATTCTCACTACTGTGATTCAAACACCTGAATCGTCTCTTTAAAGCTTGAATATGCATTTTATCCCAGAAGCATTTTTTGTTATACCTGTTGAAAGTCTCTTTGCATCCTGACAGCAATCAATAAATCAAGCTCTGATAAAAAAAACAATTATCTTTGGCAGTCAAAGGCCTGTAAAAGGCCCGTCCAATGATTTCATTCGGCACGAATGCAATAACTGGATGGCATACCTCACTACCTCCACACACTCTGCCCACGCACTCATTGGCGTGAGTTGGGGTCGGGACTATCTGACTGTTTGAACAACTGCAGGCAAGGGGCATATTCAGAAAGGTGTTTTAAAAATAACATATATTTTTGCAATTCCATTTGGTGGCGCTAGTGTCCCAGAAATGAAATACTCCAGCTTTAACAAGCAGAAAGTGCGCTTGACAAAACAATGGATCTGTACATATGTAGGTTAATAATTATACTAACTCCTTACATTTATATAGCTCTTTTCTAGGTACTCAAAGCACGTTACATAGTAGAGTGGGAATCTCCTCAACCACCAGCAGTGTGCAGCATCCACCTGGATGATGCAACAGCAGCCATAGTACACCAGAACGGAGAGGAGTGTAGAGTGATGGAGATTATTAGGGCCAATGGTGGGAATTTGGCCAGGACACTTTTACAAAAAGTGCCCTGGGATTGTATTGACCACACCTCAGTTTAACATCTCACCTGAAAGACAGTGCTTTATTATTTTTTTACAGTATAGTTTTCCCATCACAATACTGAGGCATTAGGACCACACAGATCACAGGGTGCTCGCCTCCTTAATACCACTTCCAGCAGCAGCTCAGTCTGCTCCAGAAGGTCTCCCATCCAGATCCTGGCCAGGCTCAACCCTGCTTAGGTTCAGTGGGAAACCAGTCAAGAGATGCAGGGTGATATGACTGCTGTCAATATTTCTTGTGTTCATCAAAATGTAATGAAGTTCTGGTGCCATTATCGAAAGAAAATGTACACAAACATCCCTTTTAAATAAAATTCATTTTACTGTCTGCTTTTTTTCTGGCAGCAATTTGGTGAATGAAGCACAATCTATAACAAGCCTAGTATATATAAAAATGATGCATCTTTGATACTGAAAATACTGAAGATGCAGCGCTATTACAGCACTGATTGCACCAGCTTAAACTAGATTCCAAGTGCTCAGTGAATAAGAAGCAGGTTTTTGCATTAAAATACCACATGCAATAGTTGCACATCTGTATAGTGAAGTTGCCCCATGATCTGGACAATTAAACACATATTTAATGACTATAATGCTTATTTCTCACTAGAAATGTTATCATAAGCTATGGTTATGTACAAAAAAATGAAAAAGTGGACATTTATTAATTATTTTACAATCAGCATGGGACATCTATGCTGCATTCAAAAACTGTCCTGAACATTGGAACTGGAAGTGCCTTGATGCCTTACTAAAACTGCATCCTACCTGAGAAGGATCATTTTTCAGATTTCAGACACATTTCAGACACACTCAATAAATCAAACTACTAATCTTAGGCTAAGGGTTAGAGTGTAGGGTTGGTAACATGAGTATTTCTCTCACAATAATAAAACATTATATAACTGATTATATCATGATTTGTATCAAATAACTAAATGCACTGATCCAATCTAAAACTCCATAAAGTCTGTCCACTGTTAAGCTATCTTTGTGGCATTAACTGTGAACCGTGGACTGTTGAGTTTGTCTTTGATTTGACATTACCTCTGGTATCTCTAGGCAGCGATGACTCCACGCCGGGGATGAGAGCTCTGTGAAAGGGCCCAAGGTGATTTCCTAGGGTGACTTATAGCTGCTGTGATGAGGCACACATGAGTGAGGGCTAGCGGAGGGGGTTAGCAGTGTAGCGTTCACCTTCACGGTCAGCAGTCATGACACTGAGCTACTGCAGGTCTGGAGAATGTGAAGGACAGTCACTAGAGACAGTAACATCTCAAACACCACTGATTTACACACCACCCTGATGAGAAGACCATTTGTTTCCAGGCTGGTGTCTGCTGGTTTGCTGCTCATCTAGCTGGTGGAATTAGCTGGTGTAACTGGATGACCAAGACAATATTGCTGGTTAAGCTAATTAAGTACCTTGCTGAGACACCAGCATCCAGGGGATGAAGGTTTGGCTGGTAGGCATGGTCCAACAAGTCCCCTGCTGGTAGATGCTGTAACTGCACCTGGAGCCAAAAAGATTTCTCCTCTGATGACCATTGAAAAGAACACCCCAATAGCAATAACATAAATAATTATTAAGTATTAAATAATAATGTACAGTAGAGGCTCATCACTACAGTGTGCCTATTGTGTATATTTGGAGTCCCGCAACACCCTACACCTAAACTTAACCCTACCTAACCCAACACAACCTAGACACAACCAATGCAGAGCAGTTGGAGAAAGCATCACCCTTGCACCCCGGTTCAGGAAGGGGACATGTTGGACCGACAGACTGTGCCTCTTACATAGACCAAACCCTTGTGAACACTCCGACATTCACTGTGACCAAATCACTTCAAGGAAATCAACATTTATGTTTATTTTTATATATTATCATAAAGTAAGTTGAACAAAATGGGTGGAGTAAATATGAGTGGTGACTGGAAGAAGAGACTGGTTGGAAGGAAGAGTTGGACAAGACAAGAAGGGTTATATATGCACTCTCTACTCTCCACGGCACTTCAGCAACCCTAGTGTTGCACTTGACACTTGGGATAGAAAATAGCAACTCTGTGAACCATGTGCATTTTACATTTATATAATTTTACAATATATAAATTGCACATATTTTGTAGATATTTTATCAGTACCCACTTATAAAATCTTGTTTCCCTGTCTGCTGCCATTGATGTCACAGCTCAGGATTAGTCTCTAGTTAAGGGTTTGGTACTGTGTGCATTATTCTGGTTCCATTAGCCAATCAGTGTTGTTATGACATAATTTTCCTGTATCTCCTGAGTGATTGGTCTTGTAGCATTTATGACTCTGGTGACTGGTTCTAAAGCCTCCATGTCCAGAATTGAGATCCCATCAGCAAAAAAAAAAATAAATAAATCAGCAAATATGACAGAATTCACATACTTCCAGTTCTAGGTGCACTGGCTGATCAACTGAGATGAATGGGAATATTTACAGATAGAGAACTTCAAGTATTATAAACTTCCTTTTCCAGCAACACATGCTGGGGACCAGGATTCAAAATACAACACAAGCCACCAATGCTGGTCTTTTCCATACACATGCAAGAACATGGTGTACGTAGGTCTGCGTGACCCTGGGCCAGCTACCATGCCTGTGTTCAATCAGCTGTAAAATGAGCTGCAGCCAGTAGCATGCTGATAATAAGAAGTGGCATCTCGTTCAGTGTAACCTCGGGAAAATCGCTTCTATAAATACCTTCTATAAATAAAGAGTACCTTTGTTAGGCTCGTGAGATGCTCTTTGAAAAGGATCACCTGTTGCCCATTGCAGACGTCCGTCTGGATCTTTAACTTGCCCATGCGCGCCCGTCTCTCTCACCTGGTCACGGGGCCTGTCTCTCTATATGTGTGTGGTATTTGCTCTGAATCCATCAATGGGTGCAGTCGCAGCATGTGGCACTTCTCATGTACATGCCATTTACAGCAGGCGGGTTGCTCTGAAATCACCGCTGGGGGTGAAAAGCTTCAACGTGCTGGTAATTACTTGCCTAAAGGGTTCGTTTGTGCCTGACCCAAAGCCATATTTCATCATGTCAACACCAGTGCAACATGCCACAGCAGTTTAAGAACACAACAATTACTCTGTGGTAAACACATTGACCATGCATGCCATAATGGCGTGTCATTGTGTTTGATTGCATTTTTAAGTGAATCCCTTGTGCATAGTGTACAAAAAACATAAGCTAATCTGTAAAAGACTTAGCAACTATCAGAGTAATTGTATTGTTTTTATTTATTTATACATTTTTTTACTTACTTAATAGTAAAGTACAATATTCTAACTATATTTTTACATTTTTTCACGACAATGTGTTGTGGGTGTTTCCCAAGATCTTGTTAAGATCCTAACAGTTTTGAGTGGTTTTTATTTCATTGTTATGGAGTTGCTGGCCTTTTTTAGGTGGTTGCTAGGGCATTGTTATGTGGTTGCTAAAGTGTTCTGAAGGGTTGTCAGCTTGTTGCTATGCAGCTGCTAGGGTGCTCTTGGAGTTTACTAGGGCACTGGTACATGGTTGCTAAGGTGTTCTAAGTTGTTAATATACTGCTATGCAGCTGCTAGGATGTTATAGGTGGTTGCTAGTATGTTGGTTAGTGGTTGCTAAGGTGTTCTGAATAGTTTTAGTGCATTGTTATGCAGTTGGTAGTTTATTCTAAGTGGTTGCAAGCACACTGATCTCTTCCTGCATCACCTCGGTCTATTGATGGACTACAATCTTGAAATGGAATGCATAGACTAACAGTTGTCAACAAAAGCCTTCATCAGCCAATTAACAAGGACAATACATCTATATGAACTTCTGCAGTTAATTCAGGATGAACTTCAAAGACATTAGTCATTAATCTTACAGTTTATTCTAAATCTATGTTTAAACACTGACCCTTAACACTTACTTAGTTTAATAATTTAAAGCATAACTTGCACTATACATGAGTAATATTTACATTATATTCATGATGTTAGTCAGTGGGGAACTGGCCCCCACAGTGAGTCTGGTTTCTCCCAAGGTTATTTTCCTCCATTAATCCACATCTTATGGAGTTTTGTGTTCCTTGCCACAGTCGCCTTCAGCTTGCTCACTGGGGTTTTTAATACAGTTATTATGTAATTATTTTTAAACACGATTAACAATCATATTTTATCTAATTACACAATGATGACTCATAGACATTATAGACATTACAGTTCTTATCGTCTGTTAATGCCTGATCCTCTGTAAAGCTGCTTTGAAATGATGTGTGTTGTGAAAGGTGCTATACAAATAAAATTGACTTGACTTGACACTGTTATGTGGTTGCTAAGGTATTCTGAGTGGTTGTTAGGACATTGCTTTGGTTTTGTTCGTGATTACTAGGGAGTTCCTCAGTCTCTACACTATTCTGGTCTCTAGATATCACTCGGGTCAATGTAAGTCAAATAAATATTTAAACTGTTTATCAAATTATAGGTCTGTGTGTAAGGAATTATCTTGAAAGGTCAAAAAATAGTAAACTAATGTATGTATCACTGCATTTACTGCAGCACGACTTTAGGGCATTTTCAACTTGCTTTGACTCTCAAGGGACTCAAGGGCTATTGAACAATCTTCTGCAGCTCCCTCGGCACTGTTAACCCTCACCCACACAACCTGATCCAATTAGCCTCATTGAACATGGATCTCCACATGGACATTGACACTTATCAATTATTATTCATATTGATTATGAAGCCTGTTTCCGCTCAAGGGGAAAGCGTTTATTGATTCCACAAAATTTGCAAGAACAAAAGGATTTAGTTAGACACCCCACACCAAAGCAAATATAACTGAGCATCTTAATGTGGTTGAAGACGTCTAGCTGGAAAAAAAAAACTGATGAGAGTAAATGAATAATCAGATAACCAAATGTGATTATCTTCCCTAAAGGGTGACACAAATGTTTTTTTTTTGTCTTTGAAAGTGTGACCAGCACAAATCACACTGAATCTAGCATATTCATTTCCAATCCAAATTCTAAAAAGAAATTCAAACTGTATACGTTTTTTTGCAATGTGACTTCAGTGTAAACAGTTTGAATGGTATCTGAACATTCATCATAATTCAGCACTTTATTTGCCCTTGGTGTAAATAATAAAATAACAGGGGGAAATGGTATAGTGGATCAGTCAAGCTTGATCCCCATCCATATGTATTTCCTTAAATGGTTAAAAATCTATTTTACATCAGGATGTATGGCAGAGCTTGTTTCAGTGGTAAAGAAAACGACATAGACATTTGAGGTAAATCTTAGATTAAAAAAAGATTAAAAAAGGAAAAGTTGACTTGTTTCATATAATGATTTATGATGTTGGCAAAGTAGGACAGCATGTCAAGTAATTTAAAGAGGAGTTTATTAGCTTACACAACATAATGCACTGAACTACACTGCCTTATAATCATTAGATGACCAAGCACCCTTGGTCCCCTCAGGGGATTAAGGGGATTCTTAAAATTATTATTTTTCTACACTTAAAGCATATGGGCAGCAAAAATGTCTTGTTTACTGTTGTAACCTACATTCCCTGATGGAGGGAATGAGACATTGTGTCGATGTAGTGACACTAGGGGTCGCTCAATGGAAATTGTGGAATTTGCATGCCACTCCCCCGGACATACAAGTATAAAAGGAGCAGGCTCGCAACCACTCATTCAGGTTTTGTGCTGAGGAGCTGAGACAGTACAGCATTGTGGCAAGAGGGACACAACATCTCATTCCCTCCATCAGGGAACAGAGGTTACATTAGCAACCAAGACGTTCCCGATCTGTCACTCACTCAACGTTGTGTTGATGTAGTGACACTAGGGGTCCCTCCACCAGCTGAACTGTGTTACATGGACTGATGGTGCAGGTGCAAGCAAGCCGCCACGTGCCTAATAGCAGCTATATCCGGTCTGCATGTAGCCTCCCCCGATGCCTCAAGAACATTGCATGGTGTATCTACAATGGGAATAGGCCATCCTAGACACCTGGTGGCTTTTTTCTCCCCACAGAGTGAACATTTTCTTGGCTGGGGTCATATTTACTCGTGTCGAGGAAGGTGTTCTTTTTCCAGTGGGAAAAGACACCACAGAGACCACATCCTGCCTGAAGGGGAGGTTAGCATGTGGCGAATGTCACATGGGCTACCAGCAACATGTGGAAGAAGTACCATGGTAGGTCCTACCCGGAGGGGAGGAACTCTACAGCAAGGTGACCAGAGGCAGGGAAGGATCCTGCAGAAGGGAGACACGGATTTGCCCTCAGGGAAAATACGTCACAAGGGGTTACCACAGGTAGCCAGCACATGTGGAACATGGTGCCCCAGCCTAACTTCAAGGTATTTGTCATAGCAACGACATGCCTGGACATTTGCTGTAAGGGGACCCCTGCCCACAGAAATGCAAGGTCTGTCCAAGGGCTGAACATGTGGCGGCAGATTAGCGTGAAGGCCACATGGTGCATGCCGCAGCACCATGCCCATCTCAGGACTCAAATCTGAAGTTAGTGCTGGAGCAGTCTCATATGCAGCAACCCGAGTGGCATGACCGCTGCTGAGGATGCCATATGCCCCAGGAGCCTCTGAAACTGTTTCAGTGGGACCTCTGTTCTCCGCCTTAACGACTTCAGGCAGTTCAGCACAGGCTGCACGTGCTTGTCCGAGAGGCATGCTATCATAGAGAGAGAGTCTAACTCCATCCTGAGAAAAGAGATACTCTGAACCAGGGAGAACTTGCTCTTTTCCCAGCTGACCCGAAGCCCCAACTGGCTGAGGTGCTTGTGCACCAGGTCCTTGTGAGCACACAACAGGTCTCAAAAGTGAGCAAGAAACTGCCAGTCGTCAAGATAATTGAGGACACAAACGACCACTTCCATTAGCAGGGCTTTGTGACTTTCGTAAAGATATTCTCACCCCTCACTGAGGTGAAACAGATGCCGCTGAAGCATCACGCTACTGGCACCAAGCGGATGATCGCATTTGACATACCTGCGGGTGGGGCCTCGTGGCGGGGAGGAGCGGGAACCGCCATGTTGAGGAGCCTCACATCCCGAGCTCTTGGCTGTGGCTGTGCTGAGGGAAACATCAAAGCACTTACCTCTCTTCACATACCCACCATAGGACCGTTCAGTGACGGGGAAGGAGGCTGAGTTCCCTCGCTTGGCATTGTGTGCTTGCAGGAGGGCCATGGCATGCAGGGCGGAGGTGGCCTGTCCAGCAGCACTGTAAGCCTTGGCCGCCAGGGACAATGTAGACTTACAGGCCCTGATACCCAAATACCCTCCACTACATGGACACATACACATATACCTATCTGACACTAGGTGGCACTATAATAAACACTTTAACATTTTTGCTTATATCTCCGCAAGGGCTGGAATCAAAATAATTTTCCCCTCTGATTTCATGAGTGAAGCCCTACAAAATATATATATATTTCATTTGTGCCCTGAAAATTTTTCAGCCATTTTTAATTTTCTATAAAACCTACATTTTCAAACTGCTCCTAGGCCGTTAGACCGATTAGCACAGAAATTTCGCATAATCTACAGACCATCCTGACAAAAAGTTATCAAAAGGATTTTGATACATCAAATTGTTCCGAAGATATTAGTGATAAAATTCCTTTGCGTTGAATAAATATTGATCAATGAATTAAAGTGCATTCAAACAAAGTCCAAATGTAACGAAACCCGGTAAAACAACTAAAACAAATGTCATAACTCTGCAGCCATTTGATTAACAAAGTACAAATTAAATATGCACCTTCTTTGGTTCAAGTGCTAACATATCCATAACATATAAATTTTAAAAATAAAAACAAAATGGCTGCCAGCAGCCAATAACAATTCAGCACCTAATAACTACAATTGTGAATGGCCGATGGTCATGAAACTTATTATACACAAGTAGGGTCTCTAAACAAAGCTGTATATAAAAGTTTGTGAGAATCGGCTACATGGTGGTGCTATAATTAGCTAATTTGTGTTTTTGCTAATAATTCCGGAACCATATGGGCCAGAATAATTTTTTTAATCTTCTGCAAATCCTTCAGTTCCCCCAAATTAAATGGTCAAATGGATTTCCATTTCCACATGAAAACTTTTCAAGCACTTACATTTTTTTGAAAAACATACTTGTTCTAACTCATCCTAGACTGTTTCCTCGATTGTCACAAAATGTATCATAGGCCTATGTTATCAACAGAACCTCCTGACAAAAATGTATCAAAATAATTTTGATTCATTAAGTCATCCAAAGATATAAGTGAATAAGTTACTTATATACTATTTGGCCTGTATCATGTGAATGAAAAATTCAAACAAAAAACATAAACATATTGACAAGAGAACATTCTGAGGTCACATGCACAATTTCTTACATGTTTGAGTTAGGGTTAGTGTTCTATTTAGCATTAGGGTTTGAGTTAGTCACAATAATAATTTCATCAATATGTGATGCCAGTAGGCACAATAACTGGAAGTCCTTTTTGTGCCACTGTGTTTAATGCAGTTAGGGTTAGGGTTTGATTTAGTGTTAGGGTTCTTTCCTCCCAAATCTGATCTTTTTTTGTCATTTTTTGATATGTGCTTGGCCCCCAATAATTGCCACTGCAATTAAATTAATTATTTCAGTTTTTACTCTTGATCATATTCAAATTTTGTAGCATAAATATAATATATAAATTAATACGGCCTATTATAGTTGAGCACATGCACCTTTGTGTTGTGGGTAAACATTTCTGAGGTTTATATTAATCTTTAAACCTAAACCCACTGTTGTAAGCTAAATTATTCTATATTCATAAATGAACGGAGTTCATCTTCGTCAGAAGGCATATTTTTCTGTGTTTAACAGCTTTATGGATATTTTAAGGACTTAAATTAGTAAATATTTAAATAAACTACATTTAAGTTTTGCATTTGACTGAACTAGGAGACATCCTAAGCTTTCTAAAAATGCATAATGTCAGGCTATATGGCATCTGGATCATAATTTCTTGTGCCAGGAACAAGTGCAATTTTCAAAAGTGTCCCACTTTGCCCATATTCACCCTATAAATATTACACTTGATGAAGTATTACAACATATGGTAAAATATGCATTGTTGCACTTTAAGTCTCAGATATTGTGCGACTTTTTTATTTGAACAGTGCTTATAAAATTTCAAATGTTACTACTAAAGCAGAAGTCCAAATATCCTCTGATTTTATCCCTCTCAGGCTCAAATTAAGTTTTAGTAACAGGAAAAAATCTGATATTTGTGGAAAATTATCATATGGGGTAGTACAATAGAATCCTGACCTTTTTTTAGAGAGACCATCACATGCAAGGCGTTCTGGGATGTTGCAGATTTGCAACATTGGCCCAGTGTGTTAATTAGACACTGACGACTGAATATGATATGAACAATAACTTTTTATATACAACTTTTCAAACAATGTAACAAAGTGCTTTTCAGTGGCAGAACAACAACAAAAACAATATGGGATCCAAATCCAATATCTCAAATCCTCATTGAGTAGGGCATGTTTCCAAGTCACTTTGTCATGTGGTACTCCAAGAAACAGTTTTTGTCTTTTGTAAAGCACAGAAGTACTTTGCACTTCAGGCAGGCCATTTGCGTGTAGCCATTCTTGCACAGTCTGCATCGTCCACGTTTCTCAGCATGGATGGGGAAATGATCGCATCGGTCTAATCTGACATCAACCGATGGTGCAGAGATCCTCTGAAGTGGAGGTGGAGGTGGGGCAGCTTGATGGGACGTTGGATCATCTTCCAATGACGGTCGTCCTCTTTTCCTACTGTTCAAGTCAGCCTGTTTGCCAACCTTGATGAGGGCATCTGCAACTTGAACACGGAAGTCAAGAAGTGGCATATACTTCTTCTCCTGCTTCTGGGTGAGATGACAGCGATAGAGGAGCCAACCATTGACCAGTGATAGGTCAATCAAGTAGTACAAGATGCACAGATACCAACGACGTGGGCGGATGTCAATGCGACAGAGAGCTGCAAACATGTCTGCTAAGTCTACTCCTCCCATTTTGTGGTTGTACACCTTAACAATGTGGGGTCTGTCCACTTCCACATATTCCTTCTTCTCTTTCGACCACCTTCTGCATCTCTCAACAGGTTCAGGGCCAATGAAGGATGATGCCAGCAACACTGCCTTGTTATCATACCACTTCACGATGGACATCCCACTTGTCTTTTCGTATTTCACTTCATACGCACCACGCCCGGCCTTTGAGAGTTCCTTGTCACTCTTGAGGGTACATCCACGGAGAAGGTTACGATTGATGGTAGCAACTGTTAGAATTCCCATTTTCTATGAGTTCAGGGGAAGTGAACCAGTTGTCGAAGAAGCACTTGTAGTTTAGTCCTTTTGGAACTTCTGATACGAGACGAAGCACAACTTCACCGGCAACACCAAGTCCACGCTCATTGGTCACGGTCCCTTTTCCAGTGTATACTTCAAAGTCATAGACTAGTCCAGTGACACCTGCACGAGTAAAGACCTTGATTCCCCATTTATGCGGCTTGTTCTTGATATACTGTTTCATTCCAATCTTTCCTTTGAAGGGGATCATCTGCTCATCAATGGAGTGGTTTTCTTCTGGTTCAACCTTCAAACAGTTGGCACGGACTTTCTCAAGAACTGGACGCACCATGAATAATGGATCGTATCCAGGCTCACCCTTTTGCTTCACATTGATATTGTCGTTCATGTGGATGTATGTACGCAGATTATCAAATCGCTTATGTCCCATGACTGTCGCAATTGGGTCGTAGTGGGTTGCCATCTGCCAGTACATGCGGTACGATGGCATACGTACTACGGTCATCAAGATGTGTAAACCAATGAATTGCTCTATTTCAGAAGGGGTTGTTTTCAGTTCTGAGCCATTCTTCATAACTGCATACAAGTTAGATTGGTGAGAAATATGTTCAAACACAGATTTGTCCATGAACTGATCAAAATACCACTTTGGACTTGGTATTTCGTCTGGGGGAGGTGAGAATGCAGGTCCTCGGAATGAAGAGTCTATGTCAGCTGCTGGGGGTTTCCTCTGCCTCCAAGAAAACTCTTTGTTGACTGGAGCTGGGCCTGGCTGAGGTTCATTGTCATCTGGGACCTCAGTGTCACTGTCTGCATGTATGTTATGAATTTCAACATCAAGGTGGTTGAGATTAGCTTTTGGTATTGCTGCCAGTGGCTTATCATCATCAAAGCTGGAGTCAGACTCGTATGCTTCAGGAGATTCCTCAAAATCTGGATCAGCAATTTTATCGTCTGGAATGGATTCTGTGTCAGATAAAGCACCATCAGGAAGGCAAATGTACTCGATGACTTCCCTGGCTGAGTAAATCTTTCGTCTGCCTGCCATAACACACTGCAAATCCTGCATAGAGAGTATTCTGTAAGGTAGTTTGCCAAAAAATGCTTTGACACAATGATCTGTACTAATAAAAGTGCCATGGAATTTAGGCTACATCAGTTTTCCTCACTGCACAGTCAAATGAACATGGTATTGTGCCATTGCTTTTGATCAAATCTGCCTCTGATTGTTTGTAACTTCACTCCAAATTATTAAATTTTCCATATGATTTCCTCAGTGACACCTCAAAGTAATACGTAAACACTGGTGATAGGAAAATAACCCTAGTATAAACTGTTGCTCAAAATATAGGCAAACTAGTAGATAAAGCATGTGGTATCCAGTGGTACCTATCTGGCCACACGTTGCAAATCTGCTACGTTGAAATAGAGCTGCACCAGGGGGAAAATCCAGAACAGATAAAATCTACTAATTGGCATTTACTGTGTCTATATACACTTATGATTCTTCTTATGCAGTTTTAGTTTCAAATTAATGGAGGTTGATAGTGATACTTACACGAAATTGATGCCAAGAAAATCAGTTTCAGGGAACCCATGGAAACAGACATGTTGGAAGTGAGACTACACTGCCATCTGGTGAGCAAGTGGGAAACTCTTTGTTGCTAATGGACAACCAAGTCCTGCAGTGGTACTTCTGAGTAAAAAAACCTCATAAAATATGTATCTGGAGTAATAAGGTAGTTAGTTTTTAACTGTTGCAAATCAGCATCGCCTGCCTTGAGAGGGATTTATACACCAGTAAAATATGATATCATATTAAATGACATAATTTCTTATGATGAACATACCAGTTGTCTGTACTAGCTCAAAATGTTGTACTTTTCTTAGCAATTCAGATGCTTCATCGCAGCACTTGTAATTGTCTCCTTTTGATAAATCACTTTTGTTGTTTTATTGCTCATATGTAAGTTGTAAGTTTGGATAAAAGCATTTGCTAAATTAATGTACATTTTCATTTTGGCTTGTGGTGTGAATGTAGCATAAATCAACAGTTCTCAAATGGTGAAAATGTGTTGTAGGTCTGTTCTGATAGTGTCACAGACAACAGGGAAAAATCAATTCTTCATGCAAATAATGAAATGCAACATATCATATAATCATGCATAGCAAAGAATAAATAAATCAATCATATTTCTTTTTATGTCAAAGTTTGTGTGTCCAATAAAACGCTACAGTATTTTAGCAAAAGTGATCTGACTCTTGGTAGAAGCTCATCAAATTACACTGATGTGAACATGGACAGGCTGTGTGATATGAACTCATCCTCAAAAAACATCAACAAATCTACACAAGCGAACAGAAAACACTATCCCAACTACATTCAATACAGATTCATTTGCAGCGAAGAGAAACATGGACGGCACGGTGGTGCAGCGGTTAGCACTGTCGCCTGACATGCAGGCTAGGTTAATTGACATGCAGGCTAGGTTAATTGGTGTCTCCAAAAAAATTGCCGTGGATGTGGATGTGGATGTGGAGGTGAGTGTGAGTGTATGTCTGTCTATGTGTGGCCCTGCGATGGATTGGCGACCTGTCCAGGGTGTCCCCCGCCTTTCGCCCAATGTTAGCTGGGATAGGCTCCAGCCCCCTGTACACAGGATAAGTGGTTGATGATGGATGGATCTTTGATTTATCATTATATTATTATTATTATTATAAGTTACATACTACATTTCATTGCTCGATGTTAAGTACATTTTTGAAAACATTTTGCAGCTGTGTTGGGTCACCACATTGATGTTTGATGTAAAATCTGTGTCATGAAGCTGCTGTAGCTGTTTTTCCGCCTGTGAAAGCAGATGACATTAGACTGAGAGAGTCAGCATGAAGGGTTCCTGACCCTGAAGTTGTCAAAGTGTACTTTAGATTCTGACCCACTGCTGCTGACCCGAGGACCTCAGAACGTCTCGAGCGCTGTGCATCCTTGACCCTATTGACACTTTTGAAAATGATATGTGATTTCATCAAATGTCCAGGAAGATCGCTCGCCTGCGCTCCACACGCTCTCAGTACAGTCTGGGAAAAACTGTCTCTCTCCCACATTCATTATTTACATGCAGAACAACACAAAAGTGTAAATAAGTCATGAAAAATGGAGAGAACACACATCCAGAGATCAGCAGAGAAGAGATGTA
Organism: Xyrauchen texanus; assembly: GCF_025860055.1. NCBI lineage: Eukaryota > Metazoa > Chordata > Actinopteri > Cypriniformes > Catostomidae > Xyrauchen > Xyrauchen texanus. The sequence goes on from NC_068297.1 coordinate 42,545,847, forward strand.
AAGCTGAATGATCCACTCACAGACGAGAACTGAAGAGCTCATTTCACTGGAATTACTGCTGAATCTATTAACGTGTGCATCAACTGATATTTATTGAGAAAACGTAAATAAAAAACTCCTTTCTTAAAGTTACACTTTTATTTCATTTAATTTTTTTATTTAAAAATGTCAACCTTTAAACAAATTAAATGAATGTGATGAAGACACATATCTGTAACCTTATAAAAGCTGTTCTTTTCACTGCTTCTGTATGTTAGAATCACATGACCAGCTGAATACTACTCGCATAAGCTCAGAAACCGCCCTGTTATGGGAAACTGTGAATATTTAATTTCTACAATGGCATTTGTAACTAAAATCTATTATGTTTGGATGATTCTGCAATGAAGTAATACAGGAGTCCTTGACGTGGCAGAGGCCGGCTTCAACACAATATTCAAACAAACAACTAGGAGTACTTATTATAATATAACAAGATTTATTATAATCAAACAGCAATGAATATAACACAAAAACAAACTGGAAATCCTAACTAAATTGTGGAGCTATATGCCCAGATAGCAAAAAATATCCCCACGGCTTCTTTTTGCTGCCAACCCTAAGCTGTTGGCTATAGGTGCGTTCCACTGGCGGGGATGAAACGTTTGCCGCCGAATTCGTCACTTCCATTTCTTGCAAGATGCCGCCGGCGAACAACCGGTGGGCCGACTGCTTCATTTTCTCTGGCGGTTGCCTCCGTCTAATGGACCACAGCCGGCTGGTGGCAAGCCGCTTTGAAATACAAGGATTTCTACTCTCAAAATCGACCAGCCATGTTGGCTATTATTATGTTTTGCTCCAAAGCCATTAGGGTTTATAACATAGTCTTGACTCTTGATTCCATGATAAGGTAAGGTTTAGGAAATGACATTTAAATTACTTTGAAACTCTGAAGCGATTATACAGTAATATATGTAAAATATATTGAATTATTTTATGCAAGGTGAAAATTGTTTACATTTCTTTGATTGATGCACATTTGAGACATGCACCAATAACCCAAAAATAATTCCTTTTGTAAAACTTACTTGGCAATAAATATCTTTCTGATTCTGATTAGGTTTTAAAATAGATATTTAATTCATGGTATGAACAATTTAGATTGCCACGTGTTCATTTTTAATGTAACGTTAGTATAGAAGCTTGTGTTTTTTCTTAGTTTTAAAGCAGACTGTTTGTTAATTTTTGTGATAATTGTAATATCAATTATATTAACTTGCTCTCCTCTCAGTTTCTAATAAAGATCAGGACACAGGTGAAGTCACTGTCAGGGCATTGTGTTACAGGTCCATGAGGAAAACGGAGAAACCTCACAGTTTGAGTGTATGGTGAAGCTAGAATTGATAAGACCGCAGTTATTGGCTTGTTACTTTAATAGCCCGGTATTCCTGGGGATTTAGCAAAGGTAATTCATGTTTATAATAACTCTTAAATGAGTGGCTAAAATTGGCAGGTGAGTTTACCTTGCTGGTCCCCATTTGGGTTACTGTATGCCTTCTTGTTCATGTTATAAGCTTGTTACTTATTATAACCCGGTGTTCCCGATGTTCCTGGGGACTCGGCTAAGGTTATTCATGTTTAGTGTAACTCAAATCAACTTTGGTAATTTGCACTATAATTATAGACCTGTTGGCTATACTACTTTTAACTGTATCCTGAATAAATTGATGGGGTATAAAGCCAGGCCCTGTGGAAAAGATGGCTGTGCTGTCTGCTAAACCAAAGTGTAGAGCAACAACCGAGAGTGTAAGGTAAAGGCTGAATATTGTAGATTTATTACAATATGTTGCATGTTTGAATTAAAATACCTGTGGATATGCAACTTCCCACTCATGAAAGTTTTATGTTCTACAAAGGAGCACACTCTACAAAGGCCTGACTGGAGATTTGCCTGATCTATCCGTCCTTCAGGTGAGTAGGGATATAACAATAGCAAATTTCACTGTACAGTATGATATATCAACCAAAATCTGTATACCATTATTTCATTATTTTCTTTTTCCTCCCCTTTTACAAACAAATATTGTGCTTCAAAGAAAAAAATGAAATTGAATTGATGTTCTCATAAGGGTTCTTCATTATGAACTTGTATGCCATGCATAACATACTGTGGATAGAAATTACAGGGAAAGTTACTGGTATGATAATTGTGGTTATATTATATTATTATTATATTTAGTGTATTGCTAATCAATATATTGTTACTTCCCAGGTGACAGCGGCTCACTTCAAGAGTAGGTGAAGCAAGTTGGGACAATGTTGAAGGCGTTTGCTCACACTGGGCAATCAGGTACAACTTGCAAACAACACCTGTGGTTGTTGGTTTAATTCCCACTGGGGCCACCTGTACATGTAGTAGACCTAGATATAAATGTCATAGTTTAGTAGTTGAAGGACCAGGACTGACTATATTCTTTTATTCTGGGAACCCCTGTAGGTGCAGCTCAGACCCTAATGCTGCGACGTCTTGGGAGTTTGGCGATGTTGTGCGTAGCATGGACAACAAAATGGACACTATGCTGCAACATTTCCCTGCAATGTGTCTGTTGGAGAGTTATCCCTGCCAGGGGATCTGTTACTCCCCCCTAGACACCCAGGAAGATTTGGCATTGCTTGACAACAGTTTGAGGCAGGATAAAGAGTTCCAGCAACGATTTGTAAGTGTGTCGATTTCGTTTATAATGCCATAGGGTAATCTAAAAAGTAAAATTAAGATCGTACACTGCATATTCTACAGTCTGAATCCACAGCCTGTCACATTTTAAATTTATGAGAAGCTTCAGAGAAATGTAATTTGTAACACTTTTTTTTGTATTTTCAGCTTCGGATTTTGGCAATCAAATGTGGGAGGGACCTAAAGACAACCGTGTGGCGAATGCTTCAGAGTATCTTCTCTAATCACCTTTCCATCAATACAACCTGGACTGGTGTAGGGGATAAAGCATGTTTTAGACACATGTTCCTGAAGACCATTGTGATATTTTTTTTATATTTAAGTAGATGTGTATGACCTTATGCCATTCAAATGGAATGACAGATCTTTATTTTCTACAGGAGCCATCCGGAAGAACCCGGCAACCCAGGATGGCACTGATGAGGCGATCCAGGTTAACGTTACGCGTTACCTGAAAGGAGCATCTGAACATGAAGGTGGAAAAAGGCGCCGCACAGCTGAGAGGGACCCACAGCCGACCCCTTAAACCTAGGCTGACTACTGACACCCCAGCATCACTGACAACTGGAACCCTTTCTTTATCATGCAGTCAGTAACATCAAGACCCCTAAAAAAGCCTGCTAAATGTGTCAGACTACACTCACCCAATCCACACTGTTCACTGTGGAAATTACTCTTTTTTTTTTTTCATGACCCTGCCTTGAGGGCAGCTCCTTGGATGAATATGGGATGGTTTGTCCTTTTATTCAGGCGCACGAGGAATCACTGAAGATATGCCAATTTGCACTGCCTCATTCTGGAGGTCGGGGAAAACCGGTGATTCTTAGCCCACTACGCCACGCAGACCCCAACCTCTCCAGACATTCTGATTGGCTGTGTTCTCTACAGCCAGATTTTCTGCTGTTAATTATATTTAAGTATATTATACCTGTTATCCTGCACATTCTTTGATACCAAAGATATCAGTTATTTCATATACAATTTGCTGCTTATTTCATTGTTACAGTGCTTAACTATTCTATTTTTAAATATAGCTTGTAAATCCTAGATTATACATCTAATACTTGATATCTGCACATTATCTGGTATCAAATATTTTACTTACCGTGACTTTAGTATTGGCTTATTTAATTCCGAATACTATTTCATACCTCTGATACTTGATATTGCACATTACCTGGTACCAAATATTCTACTTCATTCCATCACAGTGCTTAACTGTTATTCTATTGTTACATATAGCTTGTAAATCCTTGTGCCACAGGTCAGCATTGCAGTTATAATGGTATATTCTTCTCCAGAGCTTTACTCTAAATTATTACCACTTAACCTATTGTTAGAAATGACTTGTAAATATGATGTTATACCTCAATTTATTTGGTATCCTGCACTTTATTTGGTACCAAATATCCTCATTGCTTATGTTTACTGGTAATTCTTTTCATCCCAGAGCTGACCTCTTTATATTATTAACAATTATTCTAAGTTACAATAGTGTTTTTTACAAAAGTGTTTTATTTTTTTACCAAAATTTAATTGGAAATCTGCATGTTCCCCTTCTGTCGCTCTCTCCACGTTGTGTCAGAGAAGTGACACTAGGGGTCTCTCTTGAGTGCCGATATTCACCTCTGAACTATGAAAAAAGGCCAATGAGAGTTGGCAACCAGTATTTGCATGTCCCGCCCCCGGACATACGGGTATTTAAGCGGCGCAAATACGGGAGTTCATTCAGAAAATTTCTTCGGAGCCGATGGTCATGTCTGCAACTGCTGCGTGTACACACCGAGTTCCTGCTATCCCTCTGCTGCATGCTGTTGGATTCTACGGCGCACAACAGCGTCTTTCTCCTGTTTGCACGGCTATGCATTCCTGCCCCTGGGCGAATCGACAGTGCAGATTAAAAAAGCTCTCACGAGTTTTTTTCACAAAAGAGTGATTTTTATTAAAAGAGTAAATTTCACTAAAAGAGCAAAACACAGCGGCGTTGAACGTCCTTTTAAGGACGCGTCTTTATAAAGATGCCTTTCCGCCCCTGTGTTGTTCCTGGATGCGGTAGAGTGCTCTTCACTTCAGACGGCCACAGGCGTTGTCTGGTGTCTGGTTAGCGATCACACCGAGGATCTCACTGCGAGAACATGACCATGACAACGTTGTGATCGCGGCTTGCTTACAACCGTGAGCAAGCCACTCCAGCCGCCCCCCATGTTGCTCCTTCTTCCCACGGGATTGAGGATGATGCGGCTGGCGATGGAGGCGATTTGGGGATGGCAGCGGGTGCAGCTCCGCCGGGTACGCCCCCTCGGACCACCCGCACCCCAGCACGCTTGTTGATTCACGTCCGTGCTCAAGGCAGTGGTGACTCGCCTCATAGCCAGTCTGCCGACCCTCTTGCGATGGAAGCAGATGAGCTCGCCATGGCATTGAAGGGCGTGGTATCTGATGCTGAGGACTCCCCTGGTCTGCCGCTTTTGGGCCTGCACGCCCAGGCTGAGGCCGACGCACAGATGACCGACATGCTTTCCCAGGCAGCCAACAGCGTGGGCTTGGACTGGAACCCTCCATCCTCCCCACAGCCATCACAGCTGGACGACTGGTTCCTGGGGTCTGGGCGCCGCTCACAGCCTCGCCCCCCCGGTTCCGTTTTTCCCGGAAGTGCATGACGAGCTGACGTCTTCGTGGAGAGCACCCCTCTCCACTCGTCACACCGCCACAGGCTCGTCTGCCCTCGCCACCCTCGATGGCGGAGCGCGCCACGGGTACGTGGCGATTCCCCAGGTGGATAGGGCGGTTGCGATCCATCTATGTCCCGGAACCCCTACCACCTGGCGAGGTCGCCCCGTACTCCCTTCCCGGACCTGTAGAGCAACCTCCTCGCTGACAGCGAAGGCCTACAGCGCCACCGGAAGCGCCGCTTCCGCCCTGCATGCCATGGCTCTCCTGCAGGTCCACCAAGCCAAGGCACTATGCAACATGCACGGGGGTGGCCCTGATCCCGACACGCTGCAGGAACTGCGCTCAGCGACCGACCTCACCCTGAGAGCGACGAAGGTCACAGCACAAGCGCTCAGGCAGGCGATGGCCATGCTAGTTGTCCAGGAACGTCAACTGTGGCTGAACATGGTAGAGATGCGTGAAGCCGACAAGACTCGCTTCCTCAACACCTCTGTGTCCCAGTTCGGCCTCTTCGGCGACACCATCGAGGACTTTGCCCAGCAGTTCTCCACGGTAAAGCAGACGGTGGCCATCTTTCACATCATGCCTCGCCGCAAGCCTGCCGCCACAGCCCATGCCCCGTCTGCTCGCCGAGGGCGTCCTCCCACCGCCAGAAGACAAGCTCCTGCTCCGCCTCAACTTTGGCCCAGCTCTCAGCCCCAGTGTCGACAAACCACGGGAAGCGCACGCCCCCTGTCTCACGGACCCCCTCGAGGACCCGGAAGGCTCCCAGGTGCTCCTGAGACAACGCACCCAGAGCCCAAGACGTTAGCTCCGGAGGTGGTAAGACTGATCCGTCCCCCGGTGGAGGGCCGGGAGGAGAATCCTTTGTTTTTTCATGTACCCAAATTCTCAATAAAAGAGCTATTTCCTTTGTCTCTGGGGCACATGGCCCGCAAATGCCATTCTCACGGCACTCTGCTTTCAGGCCTCAACAGTCCCGGCTCCATGGACGCGGTGTCCCCGCCTTCAGCCTCACAACTGTTCCCCGGCCGGCCGGTTCAGACGAGTCCAGAGGACGCCAGCATCAGACCTCCTCCTCAGTCACGAACCCGCCCCCTGTCGGGTGCGCGGAGCAAGGTAAGTGCTTTGAGTTTATTCTCAGCACCAGAGCCTCGATGCGCCACGTTGCCTCCCGGCGCCGCGTTACCTGTTCCGCACCGCTGCGAAGCCTCGCCGGGTACGTCCAAAAAACTCGTCCCCTTGGTGCCCCTATCACGGAGCTTAGAGGTGTGGCTTTCACTGCCCAACCCATCACGCTGGCTGCACCGGACCATTCGACTCGGTTACGCAATTCAGTTTGCCAGGTCTCCGCCCCCCTTCGTGGGCGTACATTTTTACGCAGTACACGGCCAACATGCCCATTCCCTGCGCGAAGAAATCGCCTCCCTTCTATTAAAGAATATAAAAGAGCAAGCTCACCCCGGTCCAGAGCATCTCTTTTCCCAGTTTGGAGTTAGACTCAGTCTCAATAGTAGCACGTCTCTCCAACGAGCATGCTCAGTCAGTGCTGAAATGCCTTGCTCCCTTCAAGCCAGGTGCCGTGATCCCTCTAAACTATTCCAACAGCTCCTGGGGCATATGGCATCCTCCGCGACGGCCGCGCCACTGGGGTTGATGCATATGAGACCACTTCAGCACTGGCTCCAGACTCGAGTCCCGAGACGAGCATTGCGCCACGGCACGCACAACGTGAAAGTTACCACAGACCTCTGCTTTCTACGGGCAGGACTACCCTTGCAGCAGGTGTCCCGACGCGTTCTGGTTACAACCGACGCCTCCAAATTGGGTTGGGGCACCGTGTACAACGGGCACGCAGCCACTGGCCGGTGGAACCGAGGTCCGCTGCGTTGGCACATCAACTGCCCAGAGCTGCTGGCTGTTTTCCTTGCCCTGAGGAAGTTTCTCCCGTTAATTCAGGGGAAGCACGTCCTAGTCAGGACACACAGCACCACGGTCATAGCCTACATAAATCGCCAAGGCGGAGTACGCTCCCTCCACATGTCACAGCTCGCCCGTCGTCTCCTCCTTTGGAGTCAGCAGCGACTGGAGTCACTGCGTGCCACTCACATCCCCAGCAACCTCAATGTGATAGCGGACGCGCTGTCAAGACAAAGCTCACCCGGCGGAGAGTGGAGGCTCCACCCCCAGTCGGTCCAGCTGATTTGGGACAGGTTCGGCAAGGCTCAGGTAGACCTGTTTTGCCTCCCAAGAAACCTCCCACTGCCCGCTCTGGTATGCCCGGACAGAGGCTCCCCTTGGGGCAGACGCACTGGCACACAGCTGGCCTGCGGGGCTGCGCAAGTACGCATTTCCCCCAGTGAGCCTTCTTGCACAGGTGCTATGCAAGGTCAGGGAGGATGAGGAGCAAGTCATTCTGGTAGCCCCTTACTGGCCCACCCGGACTTGGTTTTCGGACCTCACGCTCCTCACGACAGCCCCTCCCTGGCGAATTCCCCTGAGGAAGGACTTTCTCAGGGACGGGGCATGCTCTGGCACCCGCACCCAGACCTCTGGAACCTTCACGTTTGGCCCCTGGACGGGATGCGGAAGATCTAGCCGGCCTACCACCGACCATCATAGATACTATCAACCAAGCCAGAGCCCCCTCTATCAGGCATCTTTATGCTCTAAAGTGGCGTCTGTTCGCGGACCGGTGTTCTTCCCGAGCCGAAGACCCGCAGAAGTGCACAGTTAGGTCAGTGGTCGTGTTTCTTCAGGAGAGGCTGGAGAGGAGGCTGTCCCCCTCCACCCTCAAGGTGTATGTCGCCGCTATCGTGGCCCACCACGACACGGTAGATGGCAAGTCTCTTGGTAAGCACGACTTAATCGTAAGGTTCCTAAAAGGTGCCCGGACCATAACTCCCTCCCGGCCTAACCTGTTCCCCTCCTGGGATCTCTCGGTCGTCCTTACGGGACTCCAGAGACCCCCCTTCAAGCCGCTTGACTCAGTTGGACTCAGGGCCCTCTCTCTCAAGACCGCCCTGCTGATCGCTATCACTTCCATCAAGAGGGTCGGGGACCTGCATGCGTTCTCTGTTAGCGACGCTTGCCTGGAGTTCAGTCCGGCAGACACTTTCGTGATCCTAAGACCGCGACCGGGCTATGTGCCCAAGGTTCCTACCACACCCTTCAGGAATCAGGTGGTGAACCTGCAAGTGCTGCCCCGGGAGGAGGCAGATCCAGCCTTTCACTGCTGTGTCCAGTACGTGCTTTACGGATTTATCTGGACCGCACACAGAGCACCAGACGCTCTGAGCAGCTCTTCGTCTGCTTTGGGGGACAGCAGAAAGGGAACGCTGTCTCCAAGCAGACTCGCCCACTGGGTTGTCGACGCCATTTCCCTGGCTTATCACACCCAGGCTGTGCCCCCCCCTTGCGGGTCCGAGCCCACTCCACCAGGAGTGTTGCATCCTCATGGGCACTGGCTAGGGGCACTGCCCTAGCAGACATTTGTAGAGCAGCGGGCTGGGCAACACCTAACACTTTTGCAAGATTCTACAATCTCCGAGTTGAGTCAGTATCGTCCCGTGTTTTCTCAGGTACCGAGCCCGTAGAACTCGGTAGCACGCCCACGATCTGACCGGGTGAATCGCTTGCACCTAGCGCCTTTCCCCCTAACCAGGGGAAACAGTGCGCCTTCATTCCCAGGAGATCCCAGGTTTGGGACACTGGTTGATTCCTCCCTAGCCCTCGTGGGTCGCAGTTCAGCGGAGGAACTCGCCGACCCAAGCCACTGCGTGTACCGCAAGCTACCCTGTACTGGTATAGGTGCTCCACAGGTAAGGCCTCCTTCGGACTCCCCCTGTGTGTAACACCACGGTTCTGTCCCCTTTGGAGAGTGGACCCCCGTGTTTCCCTTAGGCAGTCATGGCTGCCTCGGGTGCTGTATGTCCCCCCCTCTATGAGGCTGTATCCACCATACAGCCTCATAGAGAAAAACTGTATGCTGTATAACTTTCCACATAGGCCCTAAGTCAGGCCTCTGATGGTTTTTGCCACTTAAACTTGCCTCCCCTCTCGGGTAGGCGTGGCCTCCGCAGGGCCTTCTCCGCCCTGAATAAGGGCTGAGACCCCCTTTCCTCAATGCGTATAAGGGCCCCGGCCTTAGTTGCTCTATGCGAGAAACATAGAGAGAAAAGTGGGCTGTTCCCAGGTTGGCGACCAGCACCTTGTTCCCCCCTCCAGGGTAACGATAAGGAATCCTGATGGCTTAAATGGGGCATTGGGGAAGGGTACGTGCAGCCTTATACAGTTGGTCGTCCTGAACGTAAGAATACCTGCTCGCTCCTGTATCAGCAGTTCACGTACACAGCTCAGCACATGGCACTTTTATAAGTGGACCCCTAGTGTCGCTTCTCTGACACAACGTGGAGAGAGCAACAGAAGGGGAACGTCTAGGTTACGTATGTAACTTCCGCTCCCCGATGGAGGCAATGCGACGTTGTGTCTCCCCTGCCACGTCGCTGAGCCAAGCCACTGTTGTGGCCGGACCATTTCCGGCTCCTCAGAAAAATCCTGAATGAACTCCCGTATTTGCGCCACTTAAATACCCGTATGTCCGGGGGCGGGACATGCAAATACTGGTTGCCAACTCTCATTGGCCTTTTTTCATAGTTCAGAGGTGAATATCGGCGCTCAAGAGAGACCCCTAGTGTCGCTTCTCTGACACACGTCTCGTTCCCTCCATCGGGGAACGGAGGTTACATACGTAACCTAGTCGTTCTTTAGTGTGTGTGTGTGTGTATATATATATATATATATATATGTGTGTGTGTGTGTGTGTGTGTGTGTGTATTTTTCTGTTATTTATATTTCAGTGATCTGACATCTTGTTTCAATGACAGTTACTGTACTTTGAAATGTGGAATTAAAATGCCAAATGGAAATTTGTCTGGTTTGACCAATCATTATTCTTGATAAACTGCATGCTATAAATATTAAATATATATATATATATATATATATATATATATATATATATATATATATACACAATCAGCGGCGGCAGATCGCTCGAAAATAGCGTTTGCCTCCGACGCCCCGCGGAAGGTCCGCCTTCGCTATAACGGTGCGCCATGAAACTTGTTTGCGATAACGGCATTCTGCCGCTTCTACTGCCTCCGGAGCACCGCCAGCGGCCCGCCGACTCATTGCTCTGGGTGTGTGTCTCGATTCGGTAACAAAGAAAACAAAATGGCGGATTAAACTCCACATGGGGAACTAGTTTCAAAATGGAGGATCGGTTTCAACATGGAGAACTAGGTTCAAAATGGAGGACTAGATAAAAAAAGCAGAGCCAACGATCATTTTAATTTGAAGGGAGGGGAGGAAAGAAAAATGGCTGGATCAGATCCAGAGCAATGGAGCTAATACCACGTGCAGTTGGAAATGAGCGGACACACAAAGGAACTGACGAAAAAGGTGGGAGAATTGTAAACACCAGCCCGAGTCTGACGTAAACTGCGGTGCCGCTCACTCAGTGAATTTCAGTGAGAAAGAGAGAGAGAGCGAACAAACAGGGGTGCGTGCAATTTCGCTGAGGATAACCGCTAGTAACAGCAGGACTGAATCACTGGTTCAGATCACTCAATAAACATTTCACCCAAAATGTATGATCTCACAAATCAAACAGTAAAACACAGATTAGAGTTAAACATACAAAATTATACTCAAAATATCAAACATTCAGCTTCAAATATACGATTTAGTTGTACAAGAAAAGTCACATGGGGAACTAAATCTAGTTTCGAATATTAGTTTCGAAACTAAATCTGCCCTGATATTTCAAGCCTTACTTGGGAAATCCTTTGTGATTTCAGCAGGGTTGTCCGTTTGAATTCCTGTTGAATTGAGCGGTCAGGAGAATACGATCTGGAATCGGTCCTTTGTCTTACGCTCATCAGCGAATATACGCATCTCTGCTTTTTCCTCGGGTCCGGTGACAGAGAGAAATACAGTCGATGGTCAAATGGTGAGGTTAGAAAAACGTGGTCTCTCTTTGTCCAGAAGGAGGGAAAACTCCTTCGTATGTCTCTTTTCAAACCGCTAGCTTAGAAGCTGAGCACAGAGAGGCAACTTTTGCTTCTGTCCGCTAGTTCTGATACAGGCGAAAGCTGGATCCAGATCGTCAGTTCTGATTCTGCTGGACCTTTCTGCAGCCTTTGACACAGTCAACTATCAGATCCTACTCTCCACCCTCTCTACTCTGGGCATCACAGGAACTGTGCTTGACTGGTTTAACTCCTATCTCTCATGTACAGTAGGTCCTTCAAGGTAGCCTGGAGAGGAGAGGTATCCAAGCCACATCAGTTACTTAATGGGGTACCTCAGGTATCAGTGCATGGGCCACTTCTCTTCTCTATATACACAACATCACTGGGACCATCATTCAGTCACATGGTTTCTCTTATCACTGCTATGCTGACGACACGCAACTCTACTTGTCTTTCCAGCCCAACGACACCACAGTGACTGCTTGAATCTCTGCCTGCCTGGCAGACATCTCGGCCTGGATGAAGGAACACCACCTCAACACAACCCAGCCAAGAAAGAGCTCCTTGTCTTTCCAGCCAACCCTGCTGTTGAACACAACATCACCATGCAGGTGGGTACAACTACAGTATCGCCTTCCAAAATGGTAAGAAATGTAGGGGTAATCATTGATAACAAGCAAAATTTCACAGACCACATCTCAAGGACTGCAAGATCATGTAGATATACACTCTACAATATCAGGAAGATAAGACCCTTCCTGTCTGAACATCCCACACAACTTCTTGTTCATTTACATAACTAGACTGGACGCCTGTAACTCTCTCATTGCAGGCCTCCCTGCATGTGCAACCTCTGCAAATGATCCAGAATGCAGCAGCATGTCTGGTCTTTAATTAACCAAAAAGAGCACATATTACACCACTCTTTGTCTCTCTCCACTGGATGCCGTTTGATGCACGTATTCAATTCTAGGCTCTGACCATAGCATACAAAACAGTCACTGGGTCTGCTCCAGCATACCTAAAATAATTTCTGCAGAACTACACGCCCACCAAAAGCCTGCGGACGGCTAAGGAACGTTGCCTTGTCGTACCAACACAAAGAGGCACCAAAACACTTTCCCGTACTTTCAGTTTCATCATACCACGTTGGTTGAATGACCGTTCCAACTCCATCCGTGAAGATGACTCACTCTCTGACTTCAAAAAACAACTAAAAACACATCTTTTCCAAGAGCACTTAACCAGTAACTAAAAAATTATAATTCTTGTTGCACTTTAATCTGTTTTGAATACTATTCTGATGCTAGAGAAACTTTGTAGTATGGCACTTTTTATACCACTGTCTCCGTAAGATGTTTAGCTTATGTTTTCCTCTTTTGTAAGTCGCTTTGTATAAAAGCATCTGCCAAATGAATAAATGTAAATGTATTCCATTCTGAACATAGCCAGTGACTGTAATCAAGCTAAAAAACTGGATTTCCATGTAGACTGTAATTGAGCATAAACACACACACTACAGCATCACTGTCACTGATAATAAGAGTTATTTGACTGATAAAGGAAAGGGATCCTCCTCCTCTGTGAATGTCCCATGGGGTTTCATTTTGTAGACATCATGTTTATGGGTCAGTGAGTCAATTCAAAAAATATGTCCTGCCATGAGAACTGACTTTATCTGGGTGTGTTTTATGTGCCACACACAACTCTCTGCAGTGGCTGAAGACAGCATTTACTAGTGAAGTTAGGCATTATGTGTGCTATGATAGCTTGATGCTCACTACCAAGACTCTAGTAGCAATTACACCTCTAGTGTGACAAACTGCACAGATCTATCCCGATACACTACACTTGATTCTGCATCAGGCCTTTCCTGAACATATCTGTCGGTAATCAATGATCTTCTATAACCAGCACACCTCATAACTGCTTGTTCTTTTTAGGGCGGTGACAGACCATGATCCAATCTGGCAAGATTACTGTGCTCGGCAGAGTTACTTTTGTTTTATGTACAGCGAGGATTGAAGGCAAGTTGTGCTGGGTGGATTACAACATTATGGTTTTTCCGGACTTTGCAAGTGATACACAAGTGAAACGGGAGAGATTCAAAGAGTGTTTTGCATTGCTTTACCCGTCTGAGCTGAGAACTGATGCCAAGGATGGATAGACTTTCACATGCCCACAAGATGCTATGGCCTTCATTAAATCAGTGGAGTGAGTGGGTGGCTGGCTTTGTCCATGCTTAATCAGCAGTATAAACTACACATTGTACATTTTGCTGATGCGGTCTGAGGGTTTGTTGTTTGGTTGGTCGACCAATGTCTCTCTCCCTTGATCTAGTCTTTTTTTGTCATTTTTTTCCTTCTTTCCTTTATTGACTTATTGTTAAGTTTATTTGTTAATTTTGTGGGTTTCATGGTGTTATTTACTGGGGCCTGTTTCATTGAAAACACTATACATACAGTGTAGGAAAAAACACACCGGACTGAAGTAATCTTGTAGCAATTGTGTCGCAGAAAATCCCATGAGTGTGCATGGACCGTCAGATTTCAGGGGGATGGACACCAGTTGACAGTGTTTTGTAAAAGGATGAAGTGCATCTTTTTTCTTTTTGTTGGGTTATTAAGGATGTTATTTTTACATCAATGTTGAATTGTGGTCAATATAATTTAGCCTTTGTGCACAATTTTTCTTTGCATGTCAATATGTCACACTTAAATACAGATAAAATGTTTCTCTGCACTTGAATGTTAATGGACTGGGGCACCCTATAAAAAGAAGGAAGGTTGTATTTATTCTTAAGCATAACAAATTTGATACAGTGTCAAGTCAAGTCATTTTTATTTGTAAAGCGCTTTTCAAAACACACATCATTTCAAAGCAGCTTAACAGAAAATCTTGCGTTAACAGAAAATGAAACTCTATAAAGTCTTAGATTCATTGTGTAGTTTGATTAAATATGATTGCAAATTGTGTTAAAATTTTTATAATTAAATAATAATTGTATTTATAGCCCCGGTGAGCAAGCTTAATGCGACTGTGGCAAGGAACTCAAAACTCCACTACGCAACTTCCTGTTCTGGTTGCTGCCGGCATGCTGCACAAGTCTGTGTTTGTAGCTTGCTAGCCTGCACAGCATTGCTTATTCTTTCTTATTAGTGGTGCTTGCAAAGCATCACTATTGTAATCTCACATACTTATTATTAGTGGTGCTTGCAAAGCATCACTATTGTAATCTCACATACTTATTATTAGTGGTGCTTGCAAAGCATCACTATTGTAATCTCACATACTTATTATTATACTTTTACTTTTTATTAGTGGTGCTTGCAAAGCATCACTATTGTAATCTCACATACTTATTATACTTTTTATTTTTATTTTTATTATATCTCTTAACAAAACTTGGCACCTAACTCGTCCCGCACCGCTTGGCGTGAGACCCACGTAATGAGGTATCAAATCGAACGGCCTATTGAGGACACGTGTGCTATGACTTTTATAAGCTTATCGGGTACGGTATTTGCCCCAGGGGCAAAAAAGCGGCCGAAAAATCCCATAGACTTAACATTGAGACAAACTTTGACGCCACAGCTCCAAGCTGAGGATTTCAGTAGAAACGTGTGATTTGCCACATTTGAAGAGGCTGGCAGGCTCTGTAAGAGCATACCTCAATATGGGGTAAAAGTTGCACCCTGGGGGCAGGAGCTGCCCAAAAATGCCCCAATTGACTTATAATGGTGTAGGACGGCCCATGAAATGAAAAGGCATAGGGATTTGTATTGAACATAGCTCTGGATCACAGTGTCATAGAGACGAGGGGTGGGCTCATTTTACTCAGACAACCAATCAGTCTCTCTGGATCATTGTGAAGCTATCAAGCCACGCCCTAGCAACCATTAAGAGCACCTTAGCAACAAGTCCCATAGACTTCTATTGAAAAAGATCAAAGGGATATCTCCGGATAGAAGTGTCATAGAAACACAAGGGTGGTCTCGTTTGACTCGGGACAGCAAACAGCCAATCATGCATCACTTCAACACTTCCTAGCCCCTCCCTAGCAACCATTGTCGAGCACCTTAACAACCAAAATCCATAGAGGGATATCTTCCATTCTGAATGTCACAGAGGCATGGGAGTTGGTTTATATCATTCATACTGACAAGCAGCCTTTGGAGATTCATGATTGGCAGCTGCCAAGCCACTCCCTAGCAACTACACAGAGTACCCTAGCAACCGTTTAGCAGTAACTATATCTCTGCACCAGAAAATCAGAGAGACTTCTGGGTTGATTTATTTCAATCAGGATGGCAAGGAGACTTGATAAGTATCACTATGTTAACTGCCTAGCAACCAGATGGGGTTACCCTAGCAACCGAGTAACAAATCACATATCTCTGCATCAGAAAAACGTAGAGACTTCCGGGTTGACTTATTTCAATCAGGATGGCAAGGAGACTTCATTAGTATCACTATGGTAACTGCCTAGCAACCAGATGGGCTTACCCTAGCAACCGAAAGTAACAAATCACATATCTCTGCATCACAAAAACATAGAGACTTCCGGGTTGACTTATTTCAATCAGGATGGCAAGGACACTTGATTACTATCACTATGGTAACTGCCTAGCAACCAGATGGGGTTACCCTAGCAACCGAGTAACAAATCACATATCTCTGCACCAGAAAATAGTACAGACCTCTGGGTTGATTTATTTCACTCAGAATGGCAAGGACACTTGATTAGTACCACTATGGTAACTGCCTAGCAACCAGATGGGGTTACCCTAGCAACAGAGTAACAAATCACATATCTCTGCACCAGAAAATAGTACTGACTTCCGGGTTGATTTATTATTATTAGTGGTGCTTGCAAAGCATCACTATTGTAATCTCACATACTTATTATACTTTTTATTTTTATTTTTATTATATCTCTTAACAAAACTTCGGCACCTAACTCGTCCCGCACCGCTTGGCGTAGACCCACGAATGAGGTATCAAATCGAACGGCCTATTGAGGACACGTGTGCTATGACTTTTATAAGCTTATCGGGTACGGTATTTGCCCCAGGGGCAAAAAAGCGCCTAAAAATCCCATAGACTTAACATTGAGACAAACTTTGACGCGTCACAGCTCCAAGCGAGGATTTCAGTAGAAACGTGTGATTTGCCACATTTGAAGAGGCTGGCAGGCTCTGTAAGAGCATACCTCAATATGGGGTAAAAGTTGCACCCTGGGGGCAGGAGCTGCCCAAAAATGCCCCAATTGACTTATAATGGTGTAGGACGGCCCATGAAATGAAAAGGCATAGGGATTTGTATTGAACATAGCTCTGGATCACAGTGTCATAGAGACGAGGGGTGGGCTCATTTTACTCAGACAACCAATCAGTCTCTCAGGATCATTGTGAAGCTATCAAGCCACGCCCTAGCAACCATTAAGAGCACCTTAGCAACAAGTCCCATAGACTTCTATTGAAACAGATCAAAGGGATATCTCCGGATAGAAGTGTCATAGAAACACAAGGGTGGTCTCGCTTGACTCGGGACAGCAAACAGCCAATCATGCATCACTTCAACACTTCCTAGCCCCTCCCTAGCAACCATTGTCGAGCACCTTAACAACCAAAATCCATAGAGGGATATCTTCCATTCTGAATGTCACAGAGGCATGGGAGTTGGTTTATATCATTCATACTGACAAGCAGCCTTTGGAGATTCATGATTGGCAGCTGCCAAGCCACTCCCTAGCAACTACACAGAGTACCCTAGCAACCGTTTAGCAGTAACTATATCTCTGCACCAGAAAATCAGAGAGACTTCTGGGTTGATTTATTTCAATCAGGATGGCAAGGAGACTTGATTAGTATCACTATGGTAACTGCCTAGCAACCAGATGGGGTTACCCTAGCAACCGAGTAACAAATCACATATCTCTGCATCAGAAAAACGTAGAGACTTCCGGGTTGACTTATTTCAATCAGGATGGCAAGGAGACTTCATTAGTATCACTATGGTAACTGCCTAGCAACCAGATGGGCTTACCCTAGCAACCGAGTAACAAATCACATATCTCTGCATCACAAAAACATAGAGACTTCCGGGTTGACTTATTTCAATCAGGATGGCAAGGACACTTGATTAGTATCACTATGGTAACTGCCTAGCAACCAGATGGGGTTACCCTAGCAACCGAGTAACAAATCACATATCTCTGCACCAGAAAATAGTACAGACCTCTGGGTTGATTTATTTCACTCAGAATGGCAAGGACACTTGATTAGTACCACTATGGTAACTGCCTAGCAACCAGATGGGGTTACCCTAGCAACAGAGTAACAAATCACATATCTCTGCACCAGAAAATAGTACTGACTTCCGGGTTGATTTATTATTTTTATTTTTATTTTTATTTTTATATCTCTTAACAAAACTTCGGCACCTAACTCGTCCCAAGACCGCTTGGCGTAGACCCACTAATGAGGTGTCAAATCGAACGCCTATTGAGGACACGTGTGCTATGACTTTTATGTTTATCGGGTACGGTATTTGCCCCAGGGGCAAAAAAGCGCCTAAAAATCCCATAGACTTAACATTGAGACAAACTTTGACGCCACAGCTCCAAGCTGAGGATTTCAGAGAAACGTGTGATTTGCCACATTTGAAGAGGCTGGCAGGCTCTGTAAGAGCATACCTCAATATGGGGTAAAAGTTGCACCCCTGGGGGCAGGAGCTGCCCAAAATGCCCCAATTGACTTATAATGGTGTAGGACGGCCCATGAAATGAAAAGGCATAGGGATTTGTATTGAACATAGCTCTGGATCACAGTGTCATAGAGACGAGGGGTGGGCTCATTTTACTCAGACGACCAATCAGTCTCTCAGGATCATTGTGAAGCTATCAAGCCACGCCCTAGCAACCATTAAGAGCACCTTAGCAACAAGTCCCATACACTTCTATTGAAACAGATCAAAGGGATATCTCCGGATAGAAGTGTCATAGAAACACAAGGGTGGTCTCGTTTGACTCGGGACAGCAAACAGCCAATCATGCATCAAATCAACACTTCCTAGCCCCTCCCTAGCAACCATTGTCAAGCACCTTAACAACCAAAATCCATAGAGGGATATCTTCCATTCTGAATGTCACAGAGGCATGGGAGTTGGTTTATATCATTCATACTGACAAGCAGCCTTTGGAGATTCATGATTGGCAGCTGCCAAGCCACTCCCTAGCAACTACACAGAGTACCCTAGCAACCGCTTAGCAGTAACTATATCTCTGCACCAGAAAATCAGAGAGACTTCTGGGTTGATTTATTTCAATCAGGATGGCAAGGACACTTGATTAGTATCACTATGGTAACTGCCTAGCAACCAGATGGGGTTACCCTAGCAACCGAAAGTAACAAATCACATATCTCTGCATCAGAAAAACGTAGAGACTTCCGGTTGACTTATTTCAATCAGGATGGAAAGGAGACTTCATTAGTATCACTATGGTAACTGCCTAGCAACCAGATGGGCTTACCCTAGCAACCGAGTAACAAATCACATATCTCTGCATCACAAAAACATAGAGACTTCCGGGTTGACTTATTTCAATCAGGATGGCAAGGACACTTGATTAGTATCACTATGGTAACTGCCTAGCAACCACATGGGGTTACCCTAGCAACCGAAAGTAACAAATCACATATCTCTGCACCAGAAAACAGTACAGATTTCTGGGTTGACTTATTTCACTCAGGATGGAAAGGAGCCATGTATTGTATTACCTTGCTAACTGCATAGCAACCACATGGGCTTACCCTAGCAACCTAGTAACAAATCACATATTTCTGCACCAGAAAATTATACAGACTTCTGGGTTGATTTATTTATGACCACAATTTCTGTTCTTTTCAGTTAGCAGGCTATTTGATCTAGTTTTGCCACTGCAAGCACCACTCACATTTTCTTCAGGAAATGTACCTATCTAGTTTTAGTGGTGCTTGCAAAGCATCACTATTGTAATCTCACATACTTATTAGTGGTGCTTGCAAAGCATCACTATTGTAATCTCACATACTTATTATACTTTTTATTTTTATTTTTATTATATCTCTTAACAAAACTTCGCACCTAACTCGTCCTCAAGACCGCTTGACGTGAGACCCACCTAATGAGGTATCAAATCGAACGGCCTATTGAGGACACGTGTGCTATGACTTTTATGTTTATCGGGGTACGGTATTTGCCCCAGGGGCAAAAAAGCTGCCTAAAAATCCCATAGACTTAACATTGAGACAAACTTTGACGCGCCACAGCTCCAAGCTTAGGATTTCAGAGAAACGCAGTGATTTGCCACATTTGAAGAGGCTGGCAGGCTCTGTAAGAGCATACCTCAATATGGGGTAAAAGTTGCACTCCTGGGGGCAGGAGCTGCCCAAAATGCCCCAATTGACTTATAATGGTGTAGGACGCCCATGAAATGAAAAGGCATAGGGATTTGTATTGAACATAGCTCTGGATCACAGTGTCATAGAGACGAGGGGTGGGCTCATTTTACTCAGACAACCAATCAGTCTCTCTGGATCATTGTGAAGCTATCAAGCCACGCCCTAGCAACCATTAAGAGCACCTTAGCAACAAGTCCCATAGACTTCTATTGAAAAAGATCAAAGGGATATCTCCGGATAGAAGTGTCATAGAAACACAAGGGTGGTCTCGCTTGACTCGGGACAGCAAACAGCCAATCATGCATCACTTCAACACTTCCTAGCCCCTCCCTAGCAACCATTGTCGAAGCACCTTAACAACCAAAATCCATAGAGGGATATCTTCCATTCTGAATGTCACAGAGGCATGGGAGTTGGTTTATATCATTCATACTGACAAGCAGCCTTTGGAGATTCATGATTGGCAGCTGCCAAGCCACTCCCTAGCAACTACACAGAGTACCCTAGCAACCGCTTAGCAGTAACTATATCTCTGCACCAGAAAATCAGAGAGACTTCTGGGTTGATTTATTTCAATCAGGATGGCAAGGAGACTTGATAAGTATCACTATGTTAACTGCCTAGCAACCAGATGGGGTTACCCTAGCAACCGAGTAACAAATCACATATCTCTGCATCAGAAAAACGTAGAGACTTCCGGGTTGACTTATTTCAATCAGGATGGCAAGGACACTTCATTAGTATCACTATGGTAACTGCCTAGCAACCAGATGGGCTTACCCTAGCAACCGAGTAACAAATCACATATCTCTGCATCACAAAAACATAGAGACTTCCGGGTTGACTTACTTCAATCAGGATGGCAAGGAGACTTCATTAGTATCACTATGGTAACTGCCTAGCAACCAGATGGGCTTACCCTAGCAACCGAAGTAACAAATCACATATCTCTGCATCAGAAAAACGTAGAGACTTCCGGGTTGACTTATTTCAATAAGGATGGCAAGGACACTTGATTAGTATCACTATGGTATCTGCCTAGCAACCAGATGGGGTTACCCTAGCAACCGAGTAAAAAATCACATATCTCTGCATCACAAAAACATAGAGACTTCCGGTTGACTTATTTCAATCAGGATGGCAAGGAGACTTCATTAGTATCACTATGGTAACTGCCTAGCAACCAGATGGGCTTACCCTAGCAACCGAGTAACAAATCACATATCTCTGCATCAGAAAAACGTAGAGACTTCCGGGTTGACTTATTTCAATAAGGATGGCAAGGACACTTGATTAGTATCACTATGGTATCTGCCTAGCAACCAGATGGGGTTACCCTAGCAACCGAGTAAAAAATCACATATCTCTGCATCACAAAAACATAGAGACTTCCGGGTTGATTTATTTTAATCAGGATGGCCAGGAGACTTGATTAGTATCACTATGGTAACTGCCTAGCAACCAGATGGAGTTACCCTAGCAACCGAAAGCAACATATCACATATCTCTGCACCAGAACACACTACAGACTTCCGGGTTGACTTATTTCACTCAGGATGGAAAGGAGCCATGTATTGTATTACCTTGGTAACTGCATAGCAACCACACGGGCTTACCCTAGCAACCGAAAGTAACAAATCACATATTTCTGCACCAGAAAATCGTACAGACTTCTGGGTTGGTTTATTTATGACCATAATTTTTGTTCTTTTCCAGTTACAACATGCTGTTTGATCTAGTTTTGCCACGGCAAGCACCACTCACATTTTCTTCAGGAAATGTACCTATCTAGTTAGTGGTGCTTGCAAAGCATCACTATTGTAATCTCACATACTTATTATTTTTATTTTATTTTTATTTTTATATCTCTTAACAAAACTTCGCACCTAACTCGCCCCAAGACCGCTTGGCGAGACCCACCTAATGAGGTGTCAAATCGAACGGCCTATTGAGGACACGTGTGCTATGACTTTTATGTTTATCGGGTACGGTATTTGCCCCAGGGGCAAAAAAGCGCCTAAAAATCACATAGACTTAACATTGAGACAAACTTTGACGGCCACAGCTCCAAGCTTAGGATTTCAGAGAAACGCAGTGATTTGCCACATTTGAAGAGGCTGGCAGGCTCTGTAAGAGCATACCTCAATATGGGGTAAAAGTTGCACCCCTGGGGGCAGGAGCTGCCCAAAATGCCCCAATTGACTTATAATGGTGTAGGACGGCCCATGAAATGAAAAAGGCATAGGGATTTGTATTGAACATAGCTCTGGATCACAGTGTCATAGAGACGAGGGGTGGGCTCATTTTACTCAGACGACCAATCAGTCTCTCAGGATCATTGTGAAGCTATCAAGCCACGCCCTAGCAACCATTAAGAGCACCTTAGCAACAAGTCCCATAGACTTCTATTGAAACATATCAAAGGGATATCTCCGGATAGAAGTGTCATAGAAACACAAGGGTGGTCTCGCTTGACTCGGACAGCAAACAGCCAATCATGCATCAAATCAACACTTCCTAGCCCCTCCCTAGCAACCATTGTCGAGCACCTTAACAACCAAAATCCATAGAGGGATATCTTCCATTCTGAATGTCACAGAGGCATGGGAGTTGGTTTATATCATTCATACTGACAAGCAGCCTTTGGAGATTCATGATTGGCAGCTGCCAAGCCACTCCCTAGCAACTAAACAGAGTACCCTAGCAACCGCTTAGCAGTAACTATATCTCTGCACCAGAAAATCAGAGAGACTTCTGGGTTGATTTATTTCAATCAGGATGGCAAGGAGACTTGATTAGTATCACTATGGTAACTGCCTAGCAACCAGATGGGGTTACCCTAGCAACCGAGTAACAAATCACATATCTCTGCATCAGAAAAACGTAGAGACTTCCGGGTTGACTTATTTCAATCAGGATGGAAAGGACACTTCATTAGTATCACTATGGTAACTGCCTAGCAACCAGATGGGCTTACCCTAGCAACCGAAGTAACAAATCACATATCTCTGCATCACAAAAACATAGAGACTTCCGGGTTGACTTATTTCAATCAGGCTGGCAAGGACACTTGATTAGTATCACTATGGTAACTGCCTAGCAACCAGATGGGGTTACCCTAGCAACCGAAAGTAACAAATCACATATCTCTGCACCACAAAATAGTACAGACCTCTGGGTTGATTTATTTCATTCAGGATGGCAAGGACACTTTATTACTATCACTATGGTAACTGCCTAGCAACCAGATGGGGTTACCCTAGCAACCAAGTAACAAATCACATATCTCTGCACCAGAAAATATCACAGACCTCTGGGTTGATTTATTTCACTCAGGATGGCAAGGACACTTGATTACTATCACTATGGTAACTGCCTAGCAACCAGATGGGGTTACCCTAGCAACCGAAGTAACAAATCACATATCTCTGCACTAGAAAACAGTAGAGACTTCCGGGTTGACTTATTTTACTCAGGATGGCAAGGAGACTTCATTAGTATCACTATGGTAACTGCCTAGCAACCATATGGGGTTACCCTAGCAACCAAGTAACAAATCACATATCTCTGCATCAGAAAACGTAGATACTTCTGGGTTGGTTTATTTCAATCAGGATGGCAAAGACACTTGATTATGATCACTATGGTAACTGCCTAGCAACAAGGAGGGGTTACCCTAGCAACCGAGTAACAAATCACATATCTCTGCACCAGAAAATTGAAGAGAATTCTGGGTTGATTTATTTTAATCAGGATGGCCAGGAGACTTGATTAGTATCACTATGGTAACTGCCTAGAAACCAGATGGGGTTAACCTAGCAACCGAAAGTAACAAATCACATATCTTTCCACCAGAAATTTGTAGAGATTTCCGGTTGACTTATTTCACTCAGGATGGCAAGGAGACTTCATTACTATCACTATGGTAACTGCCTAGCAACCATATGGGGTTACCCTAGCAACCAAGTAACAAATCACATATCTCTGCATCAGAAAAACGCACAGACTTCTGGGTTGGTTTATTTCACTCAGGATGGCAAGGAGACCTGATTACTATCACTATGGTAACTGCCTAGCAACCAGATGGGGTTACCCTAGCAACCGAAGTAACAAATCACATATCTCTGCACTACAAAACAGTAGAGACTTCCGGGTTGACTTATTTTACTCAGGATGGCAAGGACACTTCATTAGTATCACTATGGTAACTGCCTAGCAACCATATGGGGTTACCCTAGCAACCAAGTAACAAATCACATATCTCTGCATCAGAAAACGTAGATACTTCTGGGTTGGTTTATTTCAATCAGGATGGCAAAGACACTTGATTATGATCACTATGGTAACTGCCTAGCAACAAGGAGGGGTTACCCTAGCAACCGAAAGTAACAAATCACATATCTCTGCACCAGAAAATTGAAGAGAATTCTGGGTTGATTTATTTTAATCAGGATGGCCAGGAGACTTGATTAGTATCACTATGGTAACTGCCTAGCAACCAGATGGGCTTACCCTAGCAACAGAGTAACAAATCACATATCTCTGCATCACAAAAACATACAGACTTCCGGGTTTGACTTATTTCAATCAGGATGGCAAGGACACTTGATTAGTATCACTATGGTGACTGCCTAGCAACCACATGGGGTTACCCTAGCAACCTACTAACAAATCACATATTTCTGCACCAGAACATTATACAGACTTCTGGGTTGATTTATTTATGACCACAATTTCTGTTCTTTTCAAGCAGGCTATTTGATCTAGTTTTGCCACGGCAAGCACCACTCACATTTTCTTCTTCAGGAATATTGTACATACTATTCTAGTTTATTATTTTTATTTTTATTTTTATATCTCTTAACAAAACTTCGGCACCTAACTCGTCTCCAAGACCGCTTGGCATGAGACCCACCTAATGAGGTGTCAAATCGAACGGCCTATTGAGGACACGTGTGCTATGACTTTTATGTTTATCGGGTACGGTATTTGCCCCAGGGGCAAAAAAGCGGCCTAAAAATCCCATAGACTTAACATTGAGACAAACTTTGACGCTCACAGCTCCAAGCTTAGGATTTCAGAGAAACGCGTGATTTGCCACATTTGAAGAGGCTGGCAGGCTCTGTAAGAGCATACCTCAATATGGGGTAAAAGTTGCACCTCTGGGGGCAGGAGCTGCCCAAAAATGCCCCAATTGACTTATAATGGTGTAGGACTGCCCATGAAATGAAAAGGCATAGGGATTTGTATTGAACATAGCTCTGGATCACAGTGTCATAGAGACGAGGGGTGGGCTCATTTTACTCAGACAACCAATCAGTCTCTCAGGATCATTGTGAAGCTATCAAGCCACGCCCTAGCAACCATTAAGAGCACCTTAGCAACAAGTCCCATAGACTTCTATTGAAAAAGATCAAAGGGATATCTCCGGATAGAAGTGTCATAGAAACACAAGGGTGGTCTCGCTTGACTCGGACAGCAAACAGCCAATCATGCATCACTTCAACACTTCCTAGCCCCTCCCTAGCAACCATTGTCGAGCACCTTAACAACCAAAATCCATAGAGGGATATCTTCCATTCTGAATGTCACAGAGGCATGGGAGTTGGTTTATATCATTCATACTGACAAGCAGCCTTTGGAGATTCATGATTGGCAGCTGCCAAGCCACTCCCTAGCAACTACACAGAGTACCCTAGCAACCGCTTAGCAGTAACTATATCTCTGCACCAGAAAATCAGAGAGACTTCTGGGTTGATTTATTTCAATCAGGATGGCAAGGAGACTTGATAAGTATCACTATGTTAACTGCCTAGCAACCAGATGGGGTTACCCTAGCAACCGAAGTAACAAATCACATATCTCTGCATCAGAAAAACGTAGAGACTTCCGGGTTGACTTATTTCAATCAGGATGGCAAGGACACTTCATTAGTATCACTATGGTAACTGCCTAGCAACCAGATGGGCTTACCCTAGCAACCGAAAGTAACAAATCACATATCTCTGCATCACAAAAACATAGAGACTTCCGGGTTGACTTATTTCAATCAGGATGGCAAGGACACTTGATTAGTATCACTATGGTAACTGCCTAGCAACCAGATGGGGTTACCCTAGCAACCGAGTAACAAATCACATATCTCTGCATCAGAAAAACGTAGAGACTTCCGGGTTGACTTATTTCAATCAGGATGGCAAGGACACTTCATTAGTATCACTATGGTAACTGCCTAGCAACCAGATGAGCTTACCCTAGCAACCGAAAGTAACAAATCACATATCTCTGCATCAGAAAAACGTACAGACTTCCGGGTTGACTTATTTCAATCAGGATGGCAAGGACACTTGATTAGTATCACTATGATAACTGCCTAGCAACCAGATGGGGTTACCCTAGCAACCGAGTAACAAATCACATATCTCTGCACCAGAAAATAGTACTGACTTCCGGGTTGATTTATTTCACTCAGGATGGCAAGGACACTTCATTACTATCACTATGGTAACTGCCTAGCAACCAGATGGGGTTACCCTAGCAACCGAGAAACAAATCACATATCTCTGCACCAGAAAACAGTACAGACTTCCGGGTTGATTTATTTCAATCAGGATGGCAAGGACACTTGATTAGTATCACTATGGTAACTGCCTAGCAACCAGATGGGGTTACCCTAGCAACCGAAAGTAACAAATCACATATCTCTGCACCAGAAAACAGTACAGACTTCCGGGTTGATTTATTTCAATCAGGATGGCAAGGACACTTGATTAGTATCACTATGGTAACTGCCTAGCAACCAGATGGGGTTACCCTAGCAACCGAGTAACAAATCACATATCTCTGCACCAGAAAATAGTAGAGACTTCCGGGTTGACTTATTTCACTCAGGATGGCAAGGACACTTCATTAGTATCACTATGGTAACTGCCTAGCAACCAGGATGGGGTTACCCTAGCAACCAAATAACAAATCACATATCTCTGCATCAGAAAAACGTAGAGACTTCCGGTTGACTTATTTCAATCAGGATGGCAAGGAGACTTCATTAGTATCACTATGGTAACTGCCTAGCAACCAGATGGGGTTACCCTAGCAACCGAGTAACAAATCACATATCTCTGCATCAGAAAACACTAGAGACTTCCGGGTTGACTTATTTCAATCAGGATGGCAAGGACACTTGATTAGTATCACTATGGTAACTGCATAGCAACCACATGGGCTTACCCTAGCAACCGAGTAACAAATCACATATTTCTGCACCAGAAAATCGCATTGTACAGACTTCTGGGTTGATTTATTTATGACCATAATTTTTGTTCTTTTCAAGTTACAACATGCTGTTTGACGAGTTTTGCCACTGCAAGCACCACTCACATTTTCTTCAGGAAATGTACCTATCTAGTTATACTTTTATTTTATTTTTATTTTTATTTTTATATCTCTTAACAAAACTTCGCACCTAACTCGTCCCAGCACCGCTTAGTGAGACCCACTAATGAGGTGTCAAATCGAACGCCTATTGAGGACACATGTGCTATGACTTTTATGTTTATCGGGTACGGTATTTGCCCCAGGGGCAAAAAAGCGCCTAAAAATCCCATAGACTTAACATTGAGACAAACTTTGACGCCACAGCTCCAAGCTTAGGATTTCGAGAAACGTGTGATTTGCCACATTTGAAGAGGCTGGCAGGCTCTGTAAGAGCATACCTCAATATGGGGTAAAAGTTGCACTCCTGGGGGCAGGAGCTGCCCAAAATGCCCCAATTGACTTATAATGGTGTAGGACGCCCATGAAATGAAAAGGCATAGGGATTTGTATTGAACATAGCTCTGGATCACAGTGTCATAGAGACGAGGGGTGGGCTCATTTTACTCAGACAACCAATCAGTCTCTCTGGATCATTGTGAAGCTATCAAGCCACGCCCTAGCAACCATTAAGAGCACCTTAGCAACAAGTCCCATAGACTTCTATTGAAAAGATCAAAGGGATATCTCCGGATAGAAGTGTCATAGAAACACAAGGGTGGTCTCGCTTGACTCGGGACAGCAAACAGCCAATCATGCATCACTTCAACACTTCCTAGCCCCTCCCTAGCAACCATTGTCGAGCACCTTAACAACCAAAATCCATAGAGGGATATCTTCCATTCTGAATGTCACAGAGGCATGGGAGTTGGTTTATATCATTCATACTGACAAGCAGCCTTTGGAGATTCATGATTGGCAGCTGCCAAGCCACTCCCTAGCAACTACACAGAGTACCCTAGCAACCGCTTAGCAGTAACTATATCTCTGCACCAGAAAATCAGAGAGACTTCTGGGTTGATTTATTTCAATCAGGATGGCAAGGAGACTTGATAAGTATCACTATGGTAACTGCCTAGCAACCAGATGGGGTTACCCTAGCAACCGAAGTAACAAATCACATATCTCTGCATCAGAAAACGTGAGACTTCCGGGTTGACTTATTTCAATCAGGATGGCAAGGACACTTCATTAGTATCACTATGGTAACTGCCTAGCAACCAGATGGGCTTACCCTAGCAACCGAGTAACAAATCACATATCTCTGCATCACAAAAACATAGAGACTTCCGGGTTGACTTATTTCAATCAGGATGGCAAGGAGACTTCATTAGTATCACTATGGTAACTGCCTAGCAACCAGATGGGCTTACCCTAGCAACCGAGTAACAAATCACATATCTCTGCATCAGAAAACGTAGAGACTTCCGGGTTGACTTATTTCAATCAGGATGGCAAGGACACTTGATTAGTATCACTATGGTAACTGCCTAGCAACCAGATGGGGTTACCCTAGCAACCGAGTAACAAATCACATATCTCTGCATCACAAAAACATAGAGACTTCCGGTTGACTTATTTCAATCAGGATGGCAAGGACACTTCATTAGTATCACTATGGTAACTGCCTAGCAACCAGATGGGTTACCCTAGCAACCGAGTAACAAATCACATATCTCTGCATCAGAAAACAGAGACTTCGGGTTGACTTATTTCAATCAGGATGGCAAGGACACTTGATTAGTATCACTATGGTAACTGCCTAGCAACCAGATGGGGTTACCCTAGCAACCGAGTAACAAATCACATATCTCTGCACCAGAAAACATAGAGACTTCTGGGTTGATTTATTTCAATCAGGATGGCAAGGAGACTTGATTAGTATCACTATGGTAACTGCCTAGCAACCAGATGGGGTTACCCTAGCAACCGAGTAACAAATCACATATCTCTGCACCAGAAAACACTACAGACTTCCGGGTTGACTTATTTCACTCAGGATGGAAAGGAGCCATGTATTAGTATTACCTTGGTAACTGCATAGCAACCACATGGGCTTACCCTAGCAACCGAAAGTAACAAATCACATATTTCTGCACCAGAAAATCGTACAGACTTCTGGGTTGATTTATTTATGACCATAATTTTTGTTCTTTTCCAGTTACAACATGCTGTTTGCAACTCGTACAACGCATATTTTGCACACATGTGCAAGGCACTCACTTATCCATCATTTGTTCTTCAGTGCAACATTGTACATCTTACATCTAGTATTATACTTTTTTATTTTTATTTTTATTTTTATATCTCTTAACAAAACTTCGCACCTAACTCGTCCCCAAGACCGCTTGGCGTAGACCCACCTAATGAGGTATCAAATCGAACGGCCTATTGAGGACACGCGTGCTATGACTTTTATGTTTATCGGGTACGGTATTTGCCCCAGGGGCAAAAAAGCGCCTAAAAATCCCATAGACTTAACATTGAGACAAACTTTGACGGCCACAGCTCCAAGCTTAGGATTTCAGAGAAACGCAGGATTTGCCACATTTGAAGAGGCTGGCAGGCTCTGTAAGAGCATACCTCAATATGGGGTAAAAGTTGCACTCTGGGGGCAGGAGCTGCCCAAAAATGCCCCAATTGACTTATAATGGTGTAGGACGGCCCATGAAATGAAAAGGCATAGGGATTTGTATTGAACATAGCTCTGGATCACAGTGTCATAGAGACGAGGGGTGGGCTCATTTTACTCAGACAACCAATCAGTCTCTCTGGATCATTGTGAAGCTATCAAGCCACGCCCTAGCAACCATTAAGAGCACCTTAGCAACAAGTCCCATAGACTTCTATTGAAAAAGATCAAAGGGATATCTCCGGATAGAAGTGTCATAGAAACACAAGGGTGGTCTCGCTTGACTCGGACAGCAAACAGCCAATCATGCATCACTTCAACACTTCCTAGCCCCTCCCTAGCAACCATTGTCGAAAGCACCTTAACAACCAAAATCCATAGAGGGATATCTTCCATTCTGAATGTCACAGAGGCATGGGAGTTGGTTTATATCATTCATACTGACAAGCAGCCTTTGGAGATTCATGATTGGCAGCTGCCAAGCCACTCCCTAGCAACTACACAGAGTACCCTAGCAACCGCTTAGCAGTAACTATATCTCTGCACCAGAAAATCAGAGAGACTTCTGGGTTGATTTATTTCAATCAGGATGGCAAGGAGACTTGATAAGTATCACTATGTTAACTGCCTAGCAACCAGATGGGGTTACCCTAGCAACCGAGTAACAAATCACATATCTCTGCATCAGAAAACATAGAGACTTCCGGTTGACTTATTTCAATCAGGATGGCAAGGAGACTTCATTAGTATCACTATGGTAACTGCCTAGCAACCAGATGGGCTTACCCTAGCAACCGAAAGTAACAAATCACATATCTCTGCATCAGAAAAACGTAGAGACTTCCGGGTTGACTTATTTCAATCAGGATGGCAAGGACACTTGATTAGTATCACTATGGTATCTGCCTAGCAACCAGATGGGGTTACCCTAGCAACCGAGTAACAAATCACATATCTCTGCATCACAAAAACATAGAGACTTCCGGTTGACTTATTTCAATCAGGATGGCAAGGAGACTTCATTAGTATCACTATGGTAACTGCCTAGCAACCAGATGGGCTTACCCTAGCAACCGAAGTAACAAATCACATATCTCTGCATCAGAAAAACGTAGAGACTTCCGGGTTGACTTATTTCAATAAGGATGGCAAGGACACTTGATTAGTATCACTATGGTATCTGCCTAGCAACCAGATGGGGTTACCCTAGCAACCGAAGTAACAAATCACATATCTCTGCATCACAAAAACATAGAGACTTCCGGTTGATTTATTTTAATCAGGATGGCCAGGAGACTTGATTAGTATCACTATGGTAACTGCCTAGCAACCAGATGGAGTTACCCTAGCAACCGAGCAACATATCACATATCTCTGCACCAGAACACACTACAGACTTCCGGGTTGACTTATTTCACTCAGGATGGAAAGGAGCCATGTATTGTATTACCTTGGTAACTGCATAGCAACCACACGGGCTTACCCTAGCAACCGAGTAACAAATCACATATTTCTGCACCAGAACATCGTACACATTTCTGGGTTGGTTTATTTATGACCATAATTTTTGTTATTTTCAAGTTACAACATGCTGTTTGATCTAGTTTTGCCACGGCAAGCACCACTCACATTTTCTTCAGGAAATGTACCCATCTAGTTATTTTTATTATTTTTATTTTTCTTATTTTTTATATCTCTTAACAAAACTTCGCACCTAACTCGTCCCAAGACCGCTTAGCGTAGACCCACCTAATGAGGTGTCAATTCGAACGCCTATTGAGGACACGTGTGCTATGACTTTTATAGTTTATCGGGTACGGTATTTGCCCCAGGGGCAAAAAGCAGCCTAAAAATCCCATAGACTTAACATTGAGACAAACTTTGACGCCACAGCTCCAAGCGAGGATTTCAGAGAAACGCGGTCATTTGCCACATTTGAAGAGGCTGGCAGCCTCTGTAAGAGCATACCTCAATATGGGGTAAAAGTTGCACCCCTGGGGGCCAGGAGCTGCCCAAAAATGCCCCAATTGACTTATAATGGTGTAGGACGGCCCATGAAATGAAAAGGCATAGGGATTTGTATTGAACATAGCTCTGGATCACAGTGTCATAGAGACGAGGGGTGGGCTCATTTTATTCAGACGACCAATCAGTCTCTCAGGATCATTGTGAAGCTATCAAGCCACGCCCTAGCAACCATTAAGAGCACCTTAGCAACAAGTCCCATAGACTTCTATTGATACAGATCAAAGGGATATCTCCGGATAGAAGTGTCATAGAAACACAAGGGTGGTCTCGCTTCACTCGGGACAGCAAACAGCCAATCATGCATCAAATCAACACTTCCTAGCCCCTCCCTAGCAACCATTGTCGAGCACCTTAACAACCAAAATCCATAGAGGGATATCTTCCATTCTGAATGTCACAGAGGCATGGGAGTTGGTTTATATCATTCATACTGACAAGCAGCCTTTGGAGATTCATGATTGGCAGCTGCCAAGCCACTCCCTAGCAACTAAACAGAGTACCCTAGCAACCGCTTAGCAGTAACTATATCTCTGCACCAGAAAATCAGAGAGACTTCTGGGTTGATTTATTTCAATCAGGATGGCAAGGACACTTGATTAGTATCACTATGGTAACTGCCTAGCAACCAGATGGGGTTACCCTAGCAACCGAGTAAGAAATCACATATCTCTGCACCAGAAAACACTACAGACTTCCGGGTTGACTTATTTCACTCAGGATGGAAAGGAGCCATGTGTTGTATTACCTTGGTAACTGCATAGCAACCACTTGGGCTTACCCTAGCAACCGAGTAACAAATCACATATTTCTGCACCAGAAAATCGTACAGACTTCTGGTTTGATTTATTTATGACCATAATTTTTGTTCTTTTCAAGTTATGGCATGCTGTTTGACGAGTTTTGCCACGACAAGCACCACTCACATTTTCTTCAGGAAATGTACCTATCTAGTTAACATTTATCTTTTTATCCTTACTCTTTGGGTGTTTCTTCTTTTCTACTGTTTCAACTGCATGTATTTTAATGCGTGCACCTGTTTTTCTCAACTTACATTGTGTAGTCAAGAAATGCACCTTTCTTCACAGGATGCGTAAAAACTTAGCCGAGCAAGGGGTGGGCATTGTTTTGTAGTGCTGATTCAAGTAACAGCAGGGGGTCATCACATTGAGTAGCTTAATCACTATAACAACACCCTAGCTATGTTTCAGAACAACTTAGCAACTACATAGTAATGCCCTGGCAACCACAAGCATCACCCTAGCAATGTGGCAGCATGTGTCCCAAACCACAAAATTATCCACTATTCTACATAATATACAAAGAGATAAGATGGCACCGGGGATGATGGCTGCTTAGGTGTGGAGCTCTCTAGTGTTTTTGTTACTTTTGTTTTTTGTCATGTTTTTTGTCACTCTTTCGCAGTCAGTTTCACCAGGGATTAACTGCTGAATATTTGGCAGAGCATCCTGATAATTTTTTGCTGGTGTTTGATTATTCCAACGTTTTATTAGACACCATAGTTAGAGGAGCAGCAGTGTTCCACAAGTGCTCCAAGAGATGCAAGTGAGGGAAGTGCACTGACACACTTGTGAAGCTTCATCAACTCAAATGTAGGACTCCGCTGCCGAGTATTCATCTGGTGAATGTCTGCTCCCTGGCCAACAAAACAGACAAACTGCTTCTACTCATTCAAACAAATAAGGACTTTTCTAACTCCGCTGCTCTGTGTTTCACGGAAACCTGGCGGGATGAAGCCATCCCAGACAGTGTGCTACATATGCAGGGCTTCTGGCTATTCAGAGCGGATCATGTTGCGGAATCATCTGGGAAAACAAGAGGTGGTGGAACATGCTTTTACATCAACGAAAGTTGGTGAACAGATGTAACAGCATTGAAGAAGATGTGCTGTCCTAATTTAGAAGTGCTCTTAGTCAACCGTAAGCCTTTCTATTCACTGAGGGAGTTTTCCTCATTTATTCTGGTGAGTGTTTACATCTCTACATGTTACATGATGCTGTCAACATTGGACTGCATTATATCCTGCAACACCTCGACAGATCTGGGATTTATCTATCCTATTTGTGGACTTTAGTTTAGCCTTCAATAACATCATGCCGGATCATATCTCAGCCAAACTGACCCAGCTCTCCATGCTAACCACAATCTGTTGGATCAACAACTTTCTGACAGATAGGCAGCAGTCAGTCCTGTGTACAACTATACCCAGATAGCAAAAAATGTCCGCACGGCTTCTTTTTGCCGCCGACCCTAAGCTGTCGGCTATAGGTGCGTACCACTGGCGGGGATGAAACGTTTGCCGCCGAATACATCACTCCCATTTCTTGCGAGATGCCACCCGCGGAAAGCTGGCGGGCCGCCGGCTTCATTTTCTCTGGCGGTTGCCTCGGGCTAATCGATCGCGGCCGGCTGGCGGCAAGCCGCTTTGAAATACAAGGACAGCTTAGACTCTCAAAATCGACCAGCCATGTTGGCTATTATTATGTTTTGCTCCAAAGCCATTAGGGTTTATAACAGATTCTTGACTCTTGATTCCATGATAAGGTAAGGTTTAGGAAATGACATTTAAATTACTTTGAAACTCTGAAGCGATTATACAGTAATATATGTAAAATATATTGAATTATTTTATGCAAGGTGAAAATTGTTTACATTTCTTTGATTGATGCACATTTGAGACATGCACCAATAACCCAAAAATAATTCCTTTTGTAAAACTTACTTGGCAATAAATATCTTTATGATTCTGATTAGGTTTTAAAATAGATATTTAATTCATGGTATGAACAATTTAGCAGAATAAATTGATGAAGTTAGACTTTTCACGAATGCCTGACTATCAATGAACAGTGAAAGACATCTGCAACATGGCCAAAATCTTGGGTATACTTTATATTTTTTTTATTAATTTGCAACCATGGTGATATCTATCATAAACATGAAAATCCCTGTTTTGACGTGAAGGATAAACTCAATGAAAAAGCGAAATTATCCTCTGGTTTCACAGCTGCACAGAAATTTCGTTTATGTCTTTACATTTTTTCCAACCTCGATTTTTTTTGTTATTTTACCTTTTGTAGGTAAGGGATTCATTTGCAATTATGACCTGTACAAATGTTTAAGAAAGTGTTAAAGTCCCTGTAAAGGCAATAAAAAAAAAAATCTAAACACATTATAAATGTTAAATGTATTGCTAAAACACATTACAAAGACTGTGAACTGTGGAGTACTGAATAGCCGACGTGCACAAGCGTAGTGACGAACTTCCGCTGTCGCCAGAAGTCGGCATATCTTTTTACGGTTTACTTGCGCATCGCACAAAATGTCTGTTTTCGATGTCTCCAGGATCTTCAGAAAATACGCGTCAGCGATGTTCATCGCATTGTTGATGCCTGGTCCCCTGCTCCGACAAGCAAGAGGGACAAGGGCTTTAAACTCTACATATCGAGTTATCTGCACAACTACAAAGTAAATATTTTAATCTAATGTGGTGTGCCGGCAGATAGCGGCTAAGCTAGTTTGCCACGTGTTCATTTTTAATGTAACGTTAGTATAGAAGCTTGTGTTTTTTCTTAGTTTTAAAGCAGACTGTTTGTTAATTTTTGTGATAATTGTAATATCAATTATATTAACTTGCTCTCCTCTCAGTTTCTAATAAAGATCAGGGCACAGGTGAAGTCACTGTCAGGGCATTGTGTTACAGGTCCATGAGGAAAGCAGATAAACCTCACAGTTTGAGTGTATGGTGAAGCTAGAATTAATAAGACCGCAGTTATTGGCTTGTTACTTTAATAGCCCGATGTTCCTGGGGACTCGGCTAAGGTTATTCATGTTTAATGTAACTCAAATCAAATGAAAACAGTTATTGTAGGCAGGTAAGTTTCCCTAACTGGTCCCCTCTGTGTAAAATGCGTTCTTGTTCAAGTTTTCAACTCAGTCATTCGTTTAAGATGTAATCTTGTGTTATAAGTATTAGGCTATCATGATTATACAGTGAGCAAGCTATATAAATAAGTATTTAATATAATAAAAGTGTAGAGCAACAACCGAGGGTATAAGGTAAAGGCTGAATATTGTAGATTTATTACAATATGTTGCATGTTTGAATTAAAATACCTGTGGATATGCAACTTCCCACTCATGAAAGTTTTATGTTCTACAAAGGAGCACACTCTACAAAGGCCTGACTGGAGATTTGCCTGATCTATCCGTCCTTCAGGTGAGTAGGGATATAACAATAGCAAATTTCACTGTACAGTATGATATATCAACCAAAATCTGTATACCAATATTTCATTATTTTCTTTTTCCTCCCCTTTTACAAACAAATATTCTGCTTCAAAGAAAAAAATGAAATTGATGTTCTCATAAGGGTTCTTCATTATGAACTTGTATGCCATGCATAACATACTGTGGATAGAAATTACAGGGAAAGTTACTGGTATGACAATTGTGGTTATATTATATTACTATTATATTTAGTGTATTGCTAATCAATATATTGTTACTTCCCAGGTGACAGCGGCTCACTTATAGACCAGGTGAAGCAAGTTGGGACAATGTTGAAGGCGTTTGCTCGCACTGGGCAATCAGGTACAACTTGCAAACAACACCTGTGGTTGTTGGTTTAATTCCCACTGGGGCCACCTGTACATGTAGTAGACCTAGATATAAATGTCATAGTTTAGTAGTTGAAGGACCAGGACTGACTACTTTATTCTTTTATTCTGGGAACCCCTGTAGGTGCAGCTCAGACCCTAATGCTGCGACGTCTTGGAGAGTTTGGCGATGTTGTGCGTAGCATGGACAACAAAATGCTATGCTGCAACATTTCATGCCAATGTGTCTGTTGGAGAGTTATCCGTGCCAGGGGATCTGTTACTCCCCCCTAGACACCCAGGAAGATTTGGCATTGCTTGACAACAGTTTGAGGCAGGATAAAGAGTTCCAGCAACGATTTGTAAGTGTGCTGATTTCGTTTATAATGCCATAGGGTAATCTAAAAAGTAAAATTAAGATTGTACACTGCATATTCTACAGTCTGAATCCACAGCCTGTCACATTTTAAATTTATGAGAAGCTTCAGAGAAATGTAATTTGTAACACTTTTTTTTGTATTTTCAGCTTCGGTTTTTGGCAATCAAATGTGGGAGGGACCTAAAGACAACCATGTGGCGAATGCTTCAGAGTATCTTCTCTAATCACCTTTCCATCAATACAACCTGGACTGGTGTAGGGGATAAAGCATGTTTTAGAGACATGTTCCTGAAGACCATTGTGATATTTTTTTTATATTTAAGTAGATGTGTATGGCCTTATGCCATTCAAATGGAATGACAGATCTTTATTTTCTACAGGAGCCATCCGGAAGAACCCGGCAACCCAGGTGAAGGTGGAAAAAGGCGCCGCACAGCTGAGAGGGACCCACAGCCGACCCCTTAAACCTAGGCTGACTACTGACACCCCAGCATCACTGACAACTGGAACCCTTTCTTTATCATGCAGTCAGTAACATCAAGACCCCTAAAAAAGCCTGCTAAATGTGTCAGACTACACTCACACAATCCACACTGTTCACTGTGGAAATAGCTTTTTTTCTTAATATATATATATATATATATATATATACAGGCGCACAAGGAATCACTGAAGATATGCCAATTTGCACTGCCTCATTCTGGAGGTCGGGGAAAACCGGTGATTCTTAGCCCACTACGCCACGCAGACCCCAACCTCTCCAGACATTCTGATTGGCTGTGTTCTCTACAGCCAGATTTTCTGCTGTTAATTATATTTAAGTATATTATACCTGTTATCCTGCACATTCTTTGATACCAAAGATATCAGTTATTTCATATACAATTTGCTGCTTATTTCATTGTTACAGTGCTTAACTATTCTATTTTTAAATATAGCTTGTAAATCCTAGATTATACATCTAATACTTGATATCTGCACATTATCTGGTATCAAATATTTTACTTACCGTGACTTTAGTATTGGCTTATTTCATTCGTCAGTGCTTAACGATTCTATTATAGTTTGTAAATCCTATTTCATACCTCTGATACTTGATATTGCACATTAACTAGTACCAAAAATTCTGCTTTCATTCCATCACAGTGCTTAACTGTTATTCTATTGTTACATATAGCTTGTAAATCCTTGTGCCACAGGTCAGCATTGCAGTTATAATGGTATATTCTACTCCAGAGCTTTACTCTAAATTATTACCACTTAACCTACTGTTAGAAATGACTTGTAAATATGATGTTATACCT
Organism: Xyrauchen texanus; assembly: GCF_025860055.1. NCBI lineage: Eukaryota > Metazoa > Chordata > Actinopteri > Cypriniformes > Catostomidae > Xyrauchen > Xyrauchen texanus. The sequence goes on from NC_068297.1 coordinate 42,583,985, forward strand.
CAATTTATTTGGTATCCTGCACTTTATTTGGTACCAAATATCCTCATTGCTTATGTTTACTGGTAATTCTTTTCATCCCAGAGCTGACCTCTTTATATTATTGTAAGTGTTACAATAGTGTTTTTTTTTTTTTTTACATTTTAGCAAAATTGAATTGGAAACCTGCATGTTCTTTAGTGTGTGTGTGTGTATATATAATGTTTGTATTTTTCTGTTATTTATATTTCAGTGATCTGACATCTTCTTTCAATGACAGTTACTGTACTTTGAAATGTGGAATTAAAACGCCAAATGGACATTTGTCTGGTTTGATCAATCATTATTCTTGATAAACTGCATGCTATACATATTAAAAAAAAAATTATATATATATATATATATATATATATATATATATATATATATATATATATATATATATATATATATACAATAAGCGGCGGCAGATCGCTCGAAAATAGCGTTTGCCTCCGACGCCCAGCGGAAGGTCTGCCTTCGATATAACGGCACGGAACGGCGGTTGCCGCTTTTAAAAAGCGGCTGCCGCCGGCGGTGCGCCGTTAAACGTGTTTGCGATAACTCCATTCTGTCGCTTCTACTGCCTCCGGAACACCACCAGCGGCCCGCCGAATCATTGCTATCTGGGTAACTGTCTGGTTGGTTCAGCCACCAAATCAGACAGAAGGAAACTACAACGGACAGTCAGGACTTCTGAGAGGAATATTGGTGCCCCCCTGTCCACCCTACAAGACCTGTACATCTCCAGAGTGAGGAAACATGCTGGTAGAATCACTCTGGACCCCACACACCCTGCCCACTCCTTTTTTTGAACTGTTACCCTCTGGCCGGCACTACAGAACACTCAGCACCAGGACAACCAGGTACAAGAACAGTTTTTACCCTCAGGCCATTTACCTCTTGAACAAATAACTGTCTTCAGGACTCCTATACTGCAATAATGTACATATATGTCATGTACATATGTAAATTCACTCATATTTAATTTAACTGTACATACCCCTACCTTGCACATATATTACCACTTGCACATGTACATACATCATTCTATATGTATTTGTATGTCTATTTATACTCTTACCTTGTTTTATATTCTGTGTCACACTGTAATATTCTGTGTGCACTTGTTTCTCCTATAACCCCCAAAAAATCCTTGTGTACATGAGCACACTTGGCATGAAAGCGTACCTATTATGCAAAATTAACTTTTACATGGTGTTTGTACATAAATATGAGTCGGCAGTGTGTGTACACAACCACCCTACAATGTTAAAAGTCCACACCTCTTTCTTATATTTCTATTCATCAAAATCAGTGTGTCAAAATGAACGGTTTTCGTTTCTGCTCTAAAGTGACGTTACTTTAGAGCAGGCCTCGCCCAAAACTGCTCCTCCCCTGAGTGATCTACACGCAGTCCGCCATTTTTTAACATGCTGGAGCAGATACAGTGAGAAGAATAATGTCTTATAAGTGTTCTGTTGTTACTGTGAAAGTGAACATAAGAGTCTTCATGTGCTCCCGGCATCAGAGCCGCTGAAGACGTAGTGGACAAGCCTGACTGGTAATCTGGCATACTGGGCATTTTCCTAGAGGGCCGACGCACTTTAGGGCCGATCAGGGGCAAAATGGGCCGAATGGACCGCGATAAGCTAAAATGAGCTGCCACGTTATGCAGAACGGACCACAAAAAGGTGCCGCGATATGCAGAAAAGGACAGCAAACCCACTCAACTTTTGGGCCAGTTACTATGTAAAATCCCGGGCCGATTTCTCTTCCAGTCCAGCTCTGCCTGAACTCTGGTATTTACGCTGTCAGTCATATAGGTTCTGATTTGTTGTTGCTGTAGTAACCGAAGCATGAGCTCTAAAGGCACAGCCCTCTAACTGAAAAGGGGCAGGGAGCAGCAGCTCATTTGCGTTTAAAGAGACACACGAAATCAGCGTGTTTTTGATTCCACCCAAAAAGATGCATTTATAGCATGGTATAATAAATGATCCGTGGGGTATTTAGAGCTGAAACTTCACAAACATTCTGAGAACACCTGAGACTTATATTACATCTTGTAAAAAGGGGCATAATAGGTCTCCTTCAAAGCTCATTATTATTCTGATCATTTTGTAGTCTAACTAGTGGGAGTAGTAGGTTAAAAGGATAGTTCACTCCTTTGATTTACTCACCCTCCTGGCATCTCAGATGTATGGGTGAGAAACAGATCAATATTTAAGTCTTTTTTTAATAATATAATTTTTAATAATAAAATTCTCTCAACGCCCAGTGGGGGGCAATATGCACGAAGAATGTGAATCACCAAAAACAGAAGAAGAATGTAAAAGTCAAAGTGAAAGTGGAGATTGACTGAGCAGGGAGGAGAATTTATATAAAAAAGAAAGTACTTAAATATTTATCTGTTTCTCACCCACACCTATCATACTGTATCACTTCTGAAGACATGGAGTCATCTGGAGAATTTCTATGTTGCACTTATGTGGATTTTGGAGCTTTAAAATTTGGCATTGCATGGACCAAAAGAGCTGAAATATTCTTCTAGAAATCTTCATTGGTGTTCTACAGAAGAAAGAAAGTCATAAACATTTGCATGGCATGAGTAAGTGATTACAGAATTTTCTTTTTGGGTGAACTATACCTTTAACACTGTACTTTTAACACTGTACTATGAGTACCCAGATGACGCATTTGTTCAACCTTCAGTGTTGGAGTGTGTAATGTTGGACACTTCATGCTTGCCGTACATAGCAGAAGGGAGCAGTAAACTCGCTGCGCTGCTGGTCTGACAAATTGTACATAACGAAGAATGTTGCAACTAGCGAAACTTCAGTGGATACAGCACCTTACAAATCAAAACCTTACATCAAACCAAGCTGTGTGAATATGTACGTTGTTTGAGATACAATTGTTGAACTGAGGTTGTCTAATGTGCTAAAGCTAGCAGCAACACATAGCATGTGTTTGAAACATCACTTCTGTCAGCTGTTAAATGGGAATAAATTTCCATGTGGTTAAAAAAAAAAAAGAAAAAGGTTAATTGTTCCATTATGGACGATACTGCAATGTGAAAATTCATACACGGCTGCATCGTGTATAGTGCATTATTTGGTGCAGCTTTTGTTATGGCTTAGTGAAGCACTCTATGGAGACAATATGACACCTTATATATTTGCAAAAAAATAAAGTTCTGCAAAAAACAAAGTATGTTGTATTCAAAATCCAAGAATTTAGATCTTTAGTTTTTTAATCTGCAACAGGCTTCTATTACTCTCATAAAATACTATTTCATGTTCAGTGATGATTGATTTATTTGTTCTTGCAGTCTTTATCAGATGTTTCTCCTGCGATGGGCAGCATCAACTTTGAGCACTTGACTCTGGACCTGATTTCAAACTCTGTGTTTCCAGCTCCAATACAGAAAACATTTTTAAATGTGTTACATAAGATCAATATTTCTTCTCTGTGGTGGTTGTCAGACTTTTTTTTAGAAATGTTTCAATGTCTTCAAATGAAAGTGTAATAAAACTTGACAAAATTAGCAACACTGTCTTCTTTTGGCTCAATTAAAGGATTAATGCACACATAAATGTAAATTCTGTGATTGTTTACTCTCCCTCATGTACAATGAGACAATGAAATGACACAAGGGTGAGTAAATTACAGATTTTGTTGTTGTTGTTGTTGAACCAATCCCTTTAAAATTATACATTTCTTATCCTGTGTTTTACCAAGGCATTTGAGGTTAGTCAAATTTTTAAATAACAAAAAAAGTGACTAAAAATGAAGTCTATAGTATTATTTATAAATTATAGAAAACATTCAGTATCTTGTAAAATATAATAAACTTTTGTGGATGTTACTACAAAAGACAACAAATTTGGGTAGACTTAACACACACTAGTATAGAACATGACAGCCGGAGCTCTGACATTTTGTGTATGGTCATGTCTGTTGTCTCGGGCTGATGCCTCTAGTCAGCACAAGAGCATTCTGGGCAAATAAAAATCATTTAAATTATATGTAAAGTCCACTCCTTTTTTGAAAGGAAAATATTACACAAAGAAACAAGATTGTGGCCATGAAGCGTTGTAATGCCTCACCAGTAGCACAAAAGCCCAACAACTGTTTTAATCATCATGGTATAAAGAGCAGTGTAGTATTATACATGTAGAAGAATTGAAATGAAATGATTTGAATCTAGAAAAAAACCCAACATTTGCAATCCTGGAATTCTTCACCATCATAAATCAAATGGCTCAGGCCTCAACATTGCTCAGAAAGGCCCCTCAGCACGACCTCCTGAACTTCCACACAGAGTTAAAGCAGACTTCTCTTTGAAAGGTTTCCAAAAGACCATCAGATTTGCACGACTTGAATACTAACACATTTCATCTTCATCCAAGAACATTTTACACAGTCACAGTACTTTACAGATTTAACTTTCTAAAATGTACAGAATACATTTAAAATCCATGATTTATACAATACCTAGGCTTGCTAGGTAATTTTGACAATTGCTTTGAACTGTGGTAACTTGTATAACTGACAAATTCATGATTATAGCCTGATGTACCTCTTTAAAATGTGTGTAATGTTTTATCCATGTGGTCTAACCAAGGAATTAACCAGTATGATTTGTAACCAGGGATTTTCATGTTTTGTTACCTACATGTACAAATATTTATGAAAGAATGTCAAATTTGGTATGCACCTTTTGGGGATGCGGCCAATTTTAGTTCAAATGTTTCTAAACAGGAAGATCTCTCTTCTCTTGTCGTTTTCCCTCGCTGCTTGTCTCTCCTGCTCTTCTGACTGCTCAGACTTCACTCTGACTCTTCCCTCTGTCTTCTCTGGATCTCGTCGGATCCACTGCTGTTCATAGATTTCAGCTCAGTATTCATTCAACACAATAATTCCTCAGCACCTGAGTGGAAAGCTGAACCTGCTGGGGCTGGACACCTCCCTCTGCAACTGGATCCTAGACTTCCTGACTGGGAGACCTCAGTCAGTCCAGATCGGGAACAGCATCTCCACCACCACCACACTGAGCACTGGGGCCCCCCAGGGCTGTGTGCTCAGTCCACTGCTGTTCACTCTGCTGACTCACGACTATGCAGCAATGCACAGCTCGAATCACATCATCAAGTTCGCCGATGACACGACCGTGGTGGGTCTCATCAGCAAGAACAACGAGTCAGCATACAGAGAGGAGGTGCAGCGGCTAATGGACTGGTGTAGAGCCAACAACCTGTCCCTGAATGTCGACAAAACAAAAGAGATGGTTGTTGACTTTAGGAGAGCACAAGGTGAACACACTCCGCTGAACATCGATGGCTCCTCTGTGGAGATCGTCAAGAGCACCAAATTCCTTGGTGTTCACCTGTCGGAGAACCTCACCTGGTCCCCCAACACCAGCTCTATCACCAAGAATACCGTCTCTTCTTTCTTCGAAGGCTGAGGAAAGCACATCTCCCACCCCCCATCCTCACTACATTCTATAGAGGGACTATTGAGAGCATCCTGAGCAGCTGCATCACTGCCTGGTTTGGGACTTGCACCGTTTCGGACCGCAAAGCCCTGCAGAGGATAGTGAGGACAGCTGAGAAGATCATTGGGGTCTCTCTCTTCCCTCCATCAAAGACATTTACAAAAAACACTGTATCTGCAAAGCAACCAGCATTGTGGATGACCCCACACACCCCTCACACAAACTCTTTACCCTCCTGCCATCTGGCAAGAGGTACTGAAGCATTCGGGCCCTCACAGCCAGACTGTGTAACAGCTTCTTCCCCCAAGCCATCAGACTCCTCAATACTCAGAGACTGGACTGACACGCACACACACACACACACACACACACACACACACACACACACACACACACACACGTGTCCTGAGTTGCACTTTAATTACTGTCACTTTATAACTGTCTGCTACCTCAATAACTGCTATGTGCATAGAACACTATCTCATAGTATGTTATGTTTACGTTTTTAGAAACTGTCATCTTTTTGCACTACTGTGTACTGGTCGGCACTGCACTGTCTCTCACTGTGCCTATTGTCCTGTTCATTGTCAGAAATGTCTTGTACTGTCCTGTACTTTTTGCACATGTTTGCACGTGCACTTTATATAGGTATATAGATATATAGGTATTTTATATAGTTGGGTAGTCTCATGTGGTTCTGGGTTTGTCCTATGTTGTTTTATGTAGCACTATGGTCCTGGAGGAACGTTGTCTCGTTTTGCTGTGTACTGTACTAACTGTATATGGTTGAAACGACAATAAAAATCACTTGACTTGACTTGACTCTTCTTACCACCCTGTCTTATGTATATATGTGTTAGATTAGATTTATGTTTAGAATAGCAATAAAGATTGTCTGTATTCAAAGATGAATGACTGTGGTATATTTTGATAAATAACCTCATCCCTGTTTCTAAAAGATTTCTCTTCAAAGCTGTACCTAAATACGTGTGATATTATTTTCAAAAAGCCATGACAAAAATATCACTCCAACAAGTGAATAAATCATAATTCACTTATTAAAGCTAATTCCTTACAGTAGAAATTGTGAGCGGATACAACAGGATGTTGTATTATGAATTTAATGGTGTAGAATTTATTCAGTCAAATAATCTAGTTATTTGTCATTTCTATAATTTATAATGGTTGTCGAATGCGACTAATTCCATTACACATTTCATTACCTAATAATGTACAATAAGGACAGTTTAATTTAGTTCATAGCTCACATATTTCGAGAACCTAAATTCCCTTCTAAATTTAGCATACCAAATACCCTTACATATATTGGTGTTAGAAGACGGGCACGTTAACGGTTCCCAACTAAATTCATCAATACCAAATCCTACAGCAGGGAGCACCATTTCTCCAGTATACTCTAAATTCTTTGGTCCTCTTGTACCTCACAGCCATACTCTTCCTCAATAAATAACTGGAATGCACATTGTTAACAGGGTTTATATACTTAAGTATTCCATATGAGTAAAAGTGCTAAAGATAAAAAAAATTATGATATAGAATTATGTTGCTGTTTTTCAGCATTAATGCCTTGTTTTTATTTATATATTAATAACATTAAAAAATAAGACATAAATATTAAGTTATGTTGCACTTAAAATAATAGTTTCTTACACTGAATCATACTTTTTTTATCAGACAGGTAACAGTAAGAACTGTAATCAAGGCTTTGATGACACAAACACATACTTCCTATTATGTAAATAGGACTTTTTTTTTAAAACATAGTTAAGGTGAAATTAGCTGACTGTAACATCAAACAACGCTGGCCAGTGATATTAGCTAAAAAGCTACACGAAGCACACAAGCACTGTTACCAGGACTTTCACCATAAAAATTCAGCCTTTAACATTAAGTTTTATTATTCTTGGATAGAAATGAATGAAAAATTAGACAAACCTTAACTCACAGTGACATTTTTCTGCTGATCGTGTCCGCTTGTTTTGAAGTTAACGGGCATCATGGTGCATGTCCCTTGACCTCAATAAGCAACGCCCCATGTGATGTCATCATACTCAAAACTGTTGCGAATTTTTTTTTGCAAAAAGTCTGTTGCAGATCAAAAAAAGGATCTCAATTCTTGGGTTTTGTTTACAACATACATTGCTTTTTGCAATTAAACACAGCTTTGTCTTTTGCAGTACTTTATGTTTTTGCAAATATATAAGGCATCATATTGACTCCATAGCACTCTTAGATAGTTTTAATAAACAGTGTCAATAATGTCAATAATGTTTTCTCTGAGTGCTATGTTCCTATGCTGACATTGTTGACTGTGTGAGCTGGTCAAAGGTGAAAATCACTTTCATGTATTTCAGATTTTATAGGTGATGCGTTGAGTAGGATTTATGTGGTGAACAGGCATGTCTGACTAACCACCTCTGGAGGGGAGATGCTGCCCTTCCGGTCATTCTGACAGCCGGTGGTCCACCCCACCTCCTGTGAACCTGGGGGAGAGATGAGGGGAGGGAGAGAGAAAAAAGATCTTACTGGCTCCTGGATGCGCTGTCGCTCAGTCCTCCTTCACCACTTCTTCGCCATCTGGCAGACGCAAGCCCACTTCTCCCCTTCTTTGGCAGACAGCAGCGGTTCCTCCAGCTCTCGATGGCCGGCAACGACCCCTGGCAGATGGAAAAGAGGACTCTGTGACAGTGCATTCCTCATTCCTCCCAGGTTTTGGCACCACTGTAAAAGGTAAAGGTGGGCAAGGAGGAGGAAGGAACCGGCTGAACAGTCAATATAAACTGTAATGGTATAAATTAACATAAAACATAAACGAACACAGACACACATGGAGCGCAGCTGTGAGCATTTACAGAAAAGATTTCAGTTGTGATTTAAAACTCTTAATTGTCCTTGTAATAAGTGCACTTTAAGTTGCTTTGGATAAAAGCGTCTGCCAAATACATAAATGTAAATGTAAATGTGTCCCAGATCAGGATGAGGGTGGGAGTCTTCTCGAGGCTATCAGGCTAGCCATGAAGTGGGATGAATTCATCACAGCCTGTGCCATTCCAATCCTCATCCCAACCTGAGGATGATGGTACCCCCTGCTGACTGTCAGGAGTGGTGGCCATTGTAGCAGCCCAGACAAGGAAGAGGAGGAGAAGGGCACCTACTCCTAAGTCACTACCAGTGTCCACGTCAACGGAGGCCATTCTCCTGCCTCTGACCCTTGTCCAATGGCCGCCCAATTCCAGTCTGACCACTGCCCAGTGGATGACCATGTCCAGTCTGACCCTTGCCCAGTAGCCGCACAAGTCCAATCAGAACCCTGTCCAGCAACTGCCCACAGAAGCCATTCCCTTGACCTTGCCACTACCAGTGTCCACGTCAACGGAGGCCATTACCCTGCTGCTGTCAACGACCACAGAGGCTGTTCACCAGTTGCAGCTACCAACACTCATATCCACGGAGGCCGTTCTCATGCCGCTGACCCCTGTCCAATGGCCGCCCAATTCCAGTCTGACCAGTGCCCAGTGGATGACCATGTCCAGTCTGACCCTTGCCCAGTAGCCGCACAAGTCCAATCAGAACCCTGTCCAGTGACTGCCTACATCCAGTCAGACCCCCACCTCTGCCCTGAGGCCTCATCCTAGGCTGTCAGACCCTACCTCTGTACTGAGGCATTCTCCCAGGATACCAGACCCCACACCTCTCCTTAAACCTCCTCCCTGGTCACTTCCACCACTTCCACCTTGGACTGCCCTGATGATTCCTCCTGGTTTCCCTCCCTTCCTTTCTTCCCTTTCTTGTGTTCTTTTTTCTGTGTTAGTGCCGGTTCTGTTTGTCTTGTCTAGTGTTTTATGTCTTCCTTCTGGCATGCCAGGAGTCGTCCATTTGAGGGGGAGTAGTAGCAGGGTTTAGCCACTTCTCTTGGTTGTGTGTTCATTGTCTTTGTTGCTGAACCCTGAGACACGTGTTTTGTGTCTGTCTAATTTGGGTCTGTGTTGAGTGCATAGCTCAGTGTTATTCAAATGGCCATGTGCTCTTTCTGTCTTTGTTTTTTCTCTATGTGAGCACACAACTTTAGTCTCTGCCGTGAGCTCTTCTGTTGGTTTTGTGTTTCATGTCCGGAGCATAGTTTCTGGATCTTGACTCTCCTGTCTGATTCGGTTTTGGTTCTGGTGTGGGATCCGGACACTCATTCTACATTTCTTGTCTATTTACATGACTTTTCCAGGCCTGGATATCACAGTGCACAACACTAGATGTAAAATCTAAAGGTCAACATCATCTGATCCATTTTTGAACCATTTTGTTTTACTAGTGAGGATACATACAATGTAATTTTCACTCTATTACTATATTATCGTTTTCATCTTTACTTTATAAATGATGACATTTATATACACACCTAAAGATTAAAGAGTCTGACCCCAGTGTGAGCAAGTTTATGCTAGAATTTTGATGTATGAAATAAATGATAGAGTAAGCATTTTGTTACCTGTGTGTTTTATTTTTAACACTATGGTCAAGTTTGACTGCAAAATCTGACACAATTGGTTTAAAAAGTCTGCTACAATTGAACAAATAATTGTCTTTTGTAATGTATAAATATTAGGGCTGTCAATCGATTAAAACTTTTAACCTAATTAATTACATGGTGTCCCGATTAATTAATCGTGATTAATCGCATATACAAATATTTGCTGAAAGCCCCTCATATAACAATAATTCAATATATAAGTTAGTTCGAATTTGCACTCCATCAAGTGTTTTGAATGCAAGAACTTAACGTGTTTTCTTCACTGTATAAACTGCACTTTCCACACAGCTGAAATTTCAATTACTGCCCTCTGGAGTAAACAGGTGGTACTACAAGCTTTTATTTCTCAGGAATCTTCCTTATTATGGTCCGGAGGCAATGCGATTAATTGCGTTAATGTTTTTAACATGTTAGTTTTTATCAAATTAATCGCACTGAATTCTCGCGTTAAATCGAAAAGCCCTAATAAATATACAGTAAATCCAATCCATAACTTGTGATAACTTCGAGGAATTTAGTTTGTCTCAACATTGGGTTATAAAGATCAGCCAATGCGTGGAGCACTACAGCCATCTACTTGTTATAATTGTCATTTCATGTAATTGTTATTTTTATTCCAGAAGATACCCCCAAACATATTTTGATAATTTGGTAATCTTTCAATTAACTGAAGTGAAGGTTTTCATTGAAGTCAAGTTAACATAAAATGTGCTTTTTATATGGAAATGAATGGAGTAATTTAGTGATATTGAGAAAAACAAGGTAATAAGTTAATTATACAATACAATTCTAAAAGAAGTGTTTTTGATGCAAACACATATGTAAGTCTGTAATGTACAATGATTAAGGGTTAATGTATCGATACAGCGATTAATCATACATTTACATACAATTTAAAAGTTCAAATTTTATGATGTGCGGACTCTATCTGCAGAGGTTTGTGATCATACATACACATGGTTTGATATACTGGTAACGAGCACTTTTTAGATAAACTTGATCATTTCTAGATATTAATTTCTAGATAACTTAATATAGACTTGGTGTAGATAGTTTTCATATTTTACACCATTATGTCTGAACATCTGTGTCATTTTGAAGCCAAGTTTGCACCATATGTGTCTCCATATTTCACGCAAATTTTTCACCATGATATTAAAAATGTATTTTACATTTACACTATTTTGACAACATTCTATGTGGCAATTCTTTTGTGTGTGTGTGTGTGTAGTTCTCTTACGAGAGGTTCTCTCGTATTGCGTAAGCTAGCTTACGCTACGGGAAAGATTCATCTTTTCTGAGATACTGAAGCCAAAAAATTATCCTTAATTTTTGTATCCATTGTCAACGCAGTGCGGCAACTGCAGACCTTGAGCGGGCTAGCTAGCGAGCTCATAGGTTGCTCTGCGGCAACTGCTGCAGCCTATAGACGAGCTTGGGCGAACTCGCATCCAATGAGAAGCGTCCGTGCGCTCACTGCATCAAAGCCCGCCAAAATGGGCGTGACTTGAGTGCATATAAGCGTAGTTCGTAGGCTGGAACCCTGATTTTCATCTCTTCAGCGAAGCTCTTCGCATCGCTGACCTGGAAGCCGCGTCGCCGTTCGAGGGGCATCAAGCAAGCGTGGACAGCGCTAGAAGAAGCCGGCCGTCTCAGCCACCTTCAGCCATCCTGCGAGCTGCACCATCCGACGACGTATCCGTTTTATTCAGCAAGCTAGTTCTCACGAACTATTCACAAAAGAGTACGAGCGTCTTTTTCAAGATGCCTCGCTCCACTTGCGCCTCATGTCGTGCCCTTCTCAGCACAGGAGACCGCCACATCATCTGCGCTCTCTGCCTGGGACTGGGGCACGCAGAGCTCGCCCTCACTGAGGGCGGATACGATTTCTGCGAGGAGCTACCGATGTCGACCCTGCGGGCTCGACTCGAAGCGCTCAAAGCAGAAACCGCCGCGCCGCCTTACCTTCAGCTGCGCAGGAAGAAGCGCCGCTCACAAAGGCTGCCGGAAACTGTGGTTGAAGCGACTGCCTCGCCGGAGCCTCTCCCTCGAGCATCGCTTTCACCCTACCCGCCCCCCCGGGACGCGCAGTTGCCCGCCTCGGGCTCGAGTGGTCACCGCCCCCTGAGCAGTCACCCAACAGACTCGACGGCTGCTTTCTTCAAAGCCATCGCCGCTCTACACCCGCGGCCCGGGCCGCTCCCTTCCTGCCGGAATTACACACGGAGCTTGCAAAGTCGGTGGAGCGCTCCTTTTCAGCCAGGTCCGTTCCCACATCTCCACCTCTCTGCGTCGGTGGACGGCGCCACTGAGAGAGCTACTCCTCCATCCCCGGTCGAGGACTTCGGTAGCAGCACACCTTTGTCCGCCCTCCGCGAGATGGCGTTCCAAGCCTGTGCTCCCGTCTAAGGCCTGCAGAGCGACTTCCGCCTATGTTGGCGCGCCTATTCTGCCGCCCGGCCAAGCGCATCTGCTCTGCACATGGCCGTTTTACAGATCCTACAAGCAGACCTTCTTCGGAGTGGGATGAGAAAGGCAGGCACCCAGAGGCTGTTACTGATCTATGAAGCACGACAGACCTGCGCCCTTCGGCTACCAAAGCTGCAGCCCAAGCTCTAGGGAAGTGCATGGCCTCGCTGACTGTGACCGAGAGACACTTGTGGCTAACACTAGCCGACATGGGAGAAGCAGAGCGCTCCACGTTCCTCAACGCACCGCTCTCTCCGACCGGTCTCTTCGGCTCCGCGGTGAGTGGCATTGTTGACCGCTTCTCAGAAGTCCAGAAAGCCACCCAAGCCATGAACCTCTTCCTGCCGCGTCGCGCTAGCTCCTCTGCAGGCTGCTCACGTGATCAGCCTCCTGCACGAGCCTCTTCACAGCGCCCAGTTCAACAAACTCAGACTTCTCAGCGTCGACAGGGCGGCCGCCCTCGATCGCGCTCAGACAGCCGCCGCAGACCGCCACCCCCCCGCGGGCCTCGATCTAAGGTCCCCGAGCAGCCGAAGTCTTCCTAACTGTGTTGAACAAACGACGGCTCAGTCCCGGACCACCGTCAAAGCTTCGCCCCCTGTCAGTCCCCTTCTCTCAGGCTACTGCAGTGGTGAATTTAGCAGCCAACAAGCCGGTGACACTGCCCGCTTGCCTGCACTCAAACGCCGTTTTCACGGCGACCCAAATAAATCTTGTAAAGAGCAAACATGTCTTATGTGTAGAAAATGTGCCCACAACCCAGTGTTCACCCCTACACACAAGCATAACACATCCAGTGCCCCTATCAGAGCACGCTCTCATAAAGCGGTTACGAACCGCTCGAGCGTCAGAGTCAATGAAGGTGCCCACAAATGCGTGCGCGCGCCCGCCCATTCTCTGGCCGCTCTGTCACACGACCAGCCCTATGTGTAGAAAATGTGCCCACAATCCAGTGTTCACCTCTACACAGAAGCACTGCATGTCTCGTGTCCCCACCAGAGCACGCTCACATAAAGTGGTTACGAACCGCTCAAGCGCTAGAGTCAATAAATCGCCCACGAATACGTCACGCGCGCCCATTCTCTGCCCGCTCTGTTACACGGCCAGCAAACATTCCTCTGTGTGTAAGTCCCGTGCCCATGACTATGCTTGCGCATCACGTAACAGATGTGACTCTTTCCCCATTCATTCCAATCGGAAGTCACTCACAAAACAGCCTGTTCATGCTGTCTGCGAGCAATCATGCATAAACACACTAAACGCAGCTCACACATTTTGTTCAGGCTCTGTGTGCGGCAATCAGAGCGAATTGGCCATTCACCCTCTAGCGTTACGCTTCAAAGCGTGGGAAGTTATTCCAGGGATATCCAAGTGGGTGTTAAGCACAATACAACAGGGCTATTTGCTACAGTTCGATCGCCGCCCTCCTCGCTTCAGAGCTGGCTCGAAACCACTGTGAACACGGAAGCAGCATGCATGCTTCGTTCAGAAATAGCAAGCCTTCTGTGCAAAGGGCCATAGAGAAAGTGCCACCCTCTCTGAGCGAGTCGGGGCTTTACAGCCGTTAATTTCTTGTTCCCAAGAAAGGCGGTGGCCTCAGACCCATATTAGATCTCAGGGTTTTGAACAAGGTGCTTGCAAAAGACCGTTCAAAATGCTTACAATCAGGAAACTCCTCGCGCATGATGCGCCAGGGGACTGGTTTATTTCTCTCGATCTGAAAGATGCATACTTTCAGATTCAGATAAATCCCGTCACAGGCCATTCTTGAGATTCGCCGTCGACGGCCAAGTTTATCAATACACCGTCCTTCCGTTCGGCCTGTCCTTAGCACCCGTACTTTCACGAAGTGCATGGATGCGGCGCTCGCACCCCTGCGGAGTCAGGGTTTGCGAATTTTGAACTATTTGGACGACTGGCTGATTATGGCGCAGTCACATATGGAGCTTCTGTCTCACAGAGCAGTCCTCCTCAGCCATCTGAACAGTTTGGGTCTTGCAGTCAATTGGACCAAGAGCTCACTACAGCCCAGTCAGACAATTTCCTTCCTTGGAATAGAACTAGACTCCGTGGCAATGACGGCTCGCTTATCTACACAGCGCGCGTGCCGTGTTCAGCGACTAGCCGCATCTTTTCAGATGAACAGCCTCACGCCTCTGAAGAAATTCCAGAGAGTGCTAGGTTACATGGCCTCAGCCGCAGCGGTACTTCAGCTGGGTTTACTGCACATGCGCCCGCTTCAGCATTGGCTAAACACCCACGCGTCTCGCCGGGCTTGGGCCACAGGCCACCAGCCCATCAAGGTGACTCAGACCTGTATTTCAGCTCTGCAGCCCTGGACAGTGGCCGAATGGTATCAGCGGGGAGTGACAATGGGAGCTGTATCTCGCCGAAAAGTCATCTCGACAGATGCGTCCAACACGGGTTGGGGCGCGGTCTGCTAGGGCTCTCCGGTTTTCGGCCTATGGTCAGTTCAGGAAAAGCTCCTTCACATAAATTGTCTGGAAATGATAGCGGCCGATGCGGCTGCGTGCGCTTTCTCCCGGTCATTCAGGGTCACCACGTCCTGGTCCGTTCGGACAACAGATCTGTGGTATCCTACCTAAACCGTCAGGGCGGTGTCAGATCCAGGAACCTATTTCATCTGACGAAACGCATACTGAGTTGGTCCCAGTGCCACCTGCGCTCGCTGAGGGCGATGCACGTGCCAGGCCACCTGAACGACGGCCCGGACAGACTGTCCAGAGACAATATTCCCCAGGGAATGGTCCCTGCACGCTCAAACAGTCCAGACGTTATGGCACCTATTCGGCAGAGCAGAGATAGACCTCTTTGCGTCCAAAGAGAACTCTCACTGCCCAATATTTTTCTCGAGCGAGGACACGCTGGCCCAGGACTGGCCCAGGCGCCCGCTTACGCCTTCCCTCCCATCTCGCTATTGCCACAGGTAATGCAGAGGATCAGGAAATGCGTCACTCGGTGCTCCTCATAGCCCCACGTTGGGAGAATCAGACATGGTTCCCGGGGCTTACGCAGCTGTCACTGACAGCGCCGTGGCCCATCCCAGTGAGAGCAGATCTCCTCTCTCAAGCTCGCGGCACAATCTGGCATCCCCACCCAGAGCTGGGCGCTGCATGCGTGGGTGATCAGCGACTACCCGTCGCTCTGCCAGAAGGAGTAATAAACACCATCATACACGCTAGAGCCCCTTCCACGAGAAGACTCTATGAGTCAAAATGGTCTGTGTTCTCAAAATGGTGCACCGACAGAGACCTGGACCCGTGGACATGTGGGGTGTCGTCGCTGCTCGTATTTCTACAAGAGCTGCTGGATAAGGGCAGATCCCCATCCACGCTCAAAGTGTATGTGGCGGCCGTTGCGGCGTTCGCTGAACCCCAGCACGGCCAGTCATGGGGTAAAAGCGAGCTGGTCATCCGCTTCCTCAGGGGAGTTAGAAGGATGAACCCCCGCGCCCCCATCGGTTCCTATCTGGGATCTTTCTATAGTTCTCGAAACTATGAAAGCCCCCTTTCGAACCACTTCAATCTGTGGATTTGAAATACCTTTCACTCAAAACCGTTTTTCTGACTGCCCTGTCATCAGTCAAGCGTGTGGGAGACCTTCACGCGCTGTCTGTCAGCGCTGCGTGTCTTGAGTTTGGACCAAGTGACTCCAAGGTCATTTTAAAGCCTAGACACGGCTATGTTCCCAAGGTGATCGGTACTCCTTTCAGAGCACAGGTAATTTCCCTATCGGCGCTGCCAGCATCCGATAGCTGACGCGACGCCAATCTCCTTTGCCCGGTCAGAGCACTGAGATTGTATACTGCGCGCTCCGCCGCTTTCAGGCGCTCTGAGCAGCTTTTCGTTTCGTTCGAGGGCGCACAAAGGTCTCGCCGCCTCGAAACAGACACTATCTAGATGGATAGTGGACGCTATTGCTGCTGCATACGCGTCAAAAGACCTGCCATGCCCGTTGGGCATTAGGGCTCACTCCACTAGAGGCATGGCATCCTCGTGGGCATGGTCCAGCGGGATTTCCATTCACGACATATGTGTGGCAGCGGGATGGACTTCCCCCTCCACCTTTGTCAGATTTTACAATATGGAAGTGCCCGCTCTGCAGGCAAAACTACTAGCGGTTTAATACGCTACAGCTCCCCTGGTGAGCAGCACTGATGGGACACATTCCACACAGACCGGCACCGCCGCTCTGTCGTTCCCTTCCCACTATGTGCTTATGTATTACACAATCAATGACCCACATTCTTGCTGGCCAAATATTATTTCCCCACTCATAAGGGCTCCCCGGGTCCCCCTTAATTCCCTGGGGCTCATACAGTGGATGCTTGGCGCGCGGCGTTGACAATGGGTTCCCGTAGCGTAAGCTAGCTTACATAATACGAGAGAACCTCTCGTAAGAGAACGTATCGGTTACCTAACGTAACCTCGGTTCTCTCTAGATGAGGAACGAGTATTGTGTAGCCGGCGTGCTTCGCGCCACGGCGACTTTTACGCTTCAGTCAATGAAAACCAGGGTTCCAGCCTACGAACTACGCTTATATGCACTCTAGTCACGCCCATTTTGGCGGGCTTTGTTGCAGTGAGCGCACGGACGCCTCTCATTGGATGCGAGTTCGCTCAAGCTCGTCTATAGGCTGCAGCAGTTGCCGCAGAGCAACCTATGAGCTCGCTAGCTAGCCCGCTCAAGGTCTGCAGTTGCCGCACTGCGTTGACAATGGATACAAAAATTAAAGATAATTTTTTGGCTTCAATATCTCAGAAAAGATGAATCTTTCCCGTAGAATAAGCTAGCTTACCCAATACTCGTTCCCTCATCTAGAGAGAACCGAGGTTACGTTAGGTAACCGATACGTTTTCTTGCACTCCTACTGTATTTATATAGAGTAGTTTCCTATAATGAAAAGAGCTTTGATTTCTCTAACCAGATTGTCTTGCATTGTAAAAAGAAAATGTCATTTAAATAATGTTGTAAAAATGTTACTTTTACAATTAAAAGTTCAAAATTTATATTAAAATATAAAAACAATACTTTATTTTTTGCCATATCACCCAAACCTAGAATATGCCCCAGAGTGCAAGATCAATATTTCAATATTTTTCAATCTTTATCATCAATATATTTGATCAGTTTTCCAGTAAGAGAAAGACTCTGGAGTACACTAACATATGGATGACCTAAAATCAAACAGAAATAAAAGCCATCAAACCAAATTGAAATTATGAATTCATTGTGTTTTACTCTGTGTGTTTCAAGAAGGCATTGGCACAGGCAGAGAGAGAAACAGAGATAAAGAGCATTGTCTCTGATTTCTGGTGCTGTACCTTTATCTTCTGCTTTCTGGAGTCTTAATGATGCCCCTGTGATCGTGGAATGTTCGTCGCGTGTCATCTCTCTCCCAGGGGACACGTGTAATTACCAGCGCCATACTAACACTACCCTTTGCTGTCATCACCATGACGATAATCACCCCATCTCCACCAACATCTGTTCTCCGAGCGATGCATCTAAAGGCCGGAGCCCGTCTGACAAACATAGTCACCTCTCACCTTCACAAACACACACACACTGATGAAGCAGGTAGAGGTCCTTTAACTTGGATGAACTTGAACTGATTTTTTTTTAATTATTATTATTAGTTTGAATTGCAGAAACTGTCAATATTTCCTACAATAACTTTGGTTACCGGGTGAAACAATTGAGCTTGATCAATGCAGATATCTCAATATACTCTGTGATAATGGAGAAAATCGAATGAGATTATTTACGTGTCTTCCCATCATGCTGTAGAAAGAGTTCAAATGATGTCACTTCCTGAGTGTCACAATTTTATGGAATGTAAAAAAAAAATGTTATGGGGAAATCATGGGAACCCAAAATGTGGTGGAAACACTGAAATTAAAGAGAAGCTGTGCCCTCAAGTGTAGCTGCTATGACATGGTGTGAAAAGATGCTGTAGATGTCTGACGGGACCATGACATCATCGCCCCATGTTCTGTCTTGTGTTTCGTGTCCTGTATTTGGTTCTTGCTCTCGGTGGGGCATGTGGCGAGTTGTGCGTGGATGCCGTGGAGAATAGTGTGAAGCCTCCGCACGTACTTCGTCTCCGCAGTCACGTGCTCAACAAGTCACGTGACAAGATGTGTGGATTGACAGTCTCAGACGCGGAGGCAATGGAGATTCATCCTCCGCCACCCGGATTGAGTCACTACGCCACCACGAGGACTTAGAGCGCATTGCGAATTGGGGAGAAAAAAACAGATGAGTTTTGAAGATTTGTTTTAGGTATTTTTGATATTTAATTAAACATTTTAGGGGAAGCAAAAATCTGTTTAACCAATGTATCAACTAAATATTTTGTCCATAGGCTGAAATGTTCAAATGTTATAAGAAAAAGATCAGTCTAATGAGGTGATGTTTAGCGCAAGACTGGGAAATCCTCAGCTGGGTCAGAGAAGTATTCAGACATGCCCAAATCAGTGTGCCAAACCAAACAGTTCTCAACACGATGTAAGTCAAGCTCTTAAAGAGCGTAATCACAAACAGTTCAACAAACTAGAGAACTTACCGTGAGTGTAATTATCTCCTGTTTAGTAAGAAAGCACTGATCATTTCACATGCATCTATATCAGCATAACACATATATGATAACTGTCAATATACCTTTTGACATATTCATGTCATATCCTGTTCAGTATGCTCAACACTTGTGACTGTCAGCTCTCAATGTTCGGAGCTATCGATTTTTGTCCAAGTGGGCGGGGATCAAAAGTTTTCCCTGCAAAATAGAAAAGAAATAAAACCGGACAACCGACCAAAAGAGCAATATGTGCCGCTGATAAAAAATGCATGAGTTTTTGAAAAGAGTTCAAGTCCAGCAAACTTTCAGAATTAACAGGGAATGAAGACTGCGAAACATGGAAAAGCCATTTGCTGTGAGAGTATAAAGACAGCACTGTTATACAGAGACATTAAACAGGACACATTCTGCATTAAAGTGTCCAGAGACAATCCAAAACATTTGACACAGAATTAAAGGAAATACAGAGGAAAGAGCTTTTCCATTATATTCTACAGTGATCTGCCAGACGAACTTGAAATATACACTGTGCAAGTACTCTAACACAGAAGCGAATGTTTGGCCAACACATTTGCAAGCATCCAGTCCTGTTGTGCATACTTAATGTGTTTTCTTGCATTACCGTGGCAGTAACAAACCTCTGTGCCATAAAACCAGAATATTCAGGTAGCTGCTTTAAACATGCTGAAAGACAAACTAACTTTAACTACCTCAGTAAAATCTCTTCAAACTGTTAGACTAGACTTCTCATTTCTGCTATAGTGCCTCTTGTGACAACACTGAGAATGAACCATATACCTGTGTTGTGTTGTGTTGTGTTGTGTTGTGTTGTGTTGTGTTGTGTTGTGGTATGATTTGAGTTCTGACAAATATCAGGATGCAGCAAAGCATGGAATTGAGTTTGCATAGCTTGAAGTGTTTGCATTTGTTTACTTGTGTCGAGGATGTTTCTGCAACCTGGACTTATAGAATCCCGTTACTATGTCTACATTTGTGCTGAATGATTTTTGCTGAATGAGTTGTACGTATGGCGTCAGTTTCCTGGTGAAATGAAAACTAGAGGTGCTTCAACAACAACAACTTTTATTCTCTTTCACACAAATCATGAGTAGTGCATGTCTCATTTTAACGTTTGCATTACATAACAACTACATTTACAAACTTGTTTAAGCAGAAGAATGGTTTATTTTGATTATTAATAAGAATAAATGTAACTATTCATTGAACTTTGGTGTCTTGATGGTACCCTCATTTTATAAAAGCAATTTGCTACTTGACAATGTGTGTTTTACCACAGTTAAGGGATCCTGGTGTTGAGCTGTATCAAAACCTTTAAATGATTTCTGTTGTTTCTTTTCAGTGTAACATTTAAATACAACAAACTGTCCACAATACCTCAAATGAGATCTTAGTCTTGACTGGAATGTGTGAGACATCATCAGTTGAATATACAGTAATAACAGCTATTTTGGGTTTTGTTTGTTATTCCTTCTGTTGAACACCCCACACTCACATCACATGTGAACGGTGACACTGAGGTCCATTCAGAGCTGAGTTTGGACTCTTGCCCTCATCCATTAAAGACATGTCAGTGAAAGACTATCTCAGCTCATTCAGTTCTCCTCTCAACTCTTTGCTCCTACATCATTTTTTTGTTCTGACTCTCAACTTTTGGCCAGATTTTCATGGGAAGTGAGACTGTAAAGGGCTCTATCAGTGAGTGAAAGACCAAATTAGGCAGCGATCTGCATCCAGACCTGTGGAGACTATAATTCAATGATGAGACTCAGCAGTGATCCTAAACTCATTCCCAGAGTTCTGCTGTTTGAATATCTGTGTGAACGCAACAGAACACTAAATCCCATGAAGGTTATTTATTATAGGTCATATACTGTATATCTGTCTCTCTTATGTGAAGAATAGTATAATCTTGTCAAATTAATAATGCATTTTATACTTTTGCAGATGAGAGGTTTAAATATTCTGTCTGTCTTGTCAACCTCTAAATCCATTCAAACCATCCATGCAAAGGACATGCATACAATGTATTTTTGACTGCATACGCTGTCTATCAGTATTATCATTGTCATGAGTTATTTTACTTTCTTTAATGCAAGCACAAATTCCCTGGCACTTTATAAAGTAAGATTAATCCTGATTATACTTACATATAATCCGCAATGATGTTAATATTCTTCATTTCATTGTGCATCAGGAAATACAGTATCATACAGCTCAAATCACACCAAGCATTAACAAGCTCTTACATTTGTGTCTCGCTTGGATTTATTTAAAAATATTGAAATATTTTTCTAAATTTGCTGGTTAAGGTTACTGGTAAAGTTTTCAGGTTTGGGACGTCCTTTGTGTCCTGCATCAGCAGCGTGACTGTGACTCCTGCACAGCACAGATGCTACAACAAAGGTGCTGTTTACCTGCATATGTCCTCTTGCTCAGACCCCTCAGACAACAACACCAGAGACAGAGAGAGAGAGAGAGAGAGAGAGAGAGAGAGAGAGAGAGAGAGAGAGAGAGAGAGAGAGAGAGAGAGAGAGAGAGGGGGCACAGGTTAGAGCCCAACAAGCTGTGCTGGACGAGGACTACACCTGCTGGGCGAGCAACTTATCCCAAGTGAATCACCTGCCCCCCCACCACACACACACACAAATAAACGTGAGTCAGGTGCCTTTAAAATGTCTTTGAAGACTCATGAATAAACATGGAAACAGCCTCTGTTGTGTTAGAAAAGTATCTCTCACAACAATAGGCATGATCTTCTCTTCAGATGAAGTGAACTGAACTTCAGAAGCATTGTGGCACAGTCAAGGTGAACATAACATGCCTTTTTATAATATTTATTATGTTGTTTCTCTGGAATAGATTTTTATTGTGCACAATTCAACTTTTCTAGGACCAACGTCTAACAGCTTCTTTTCTAACACTTTTCAGGGTCCCTTACATGTGTTTTTCATAAACGCCTTCACTTTTTGTCTCATTTTTGAACTGTCAGTTTATTTGAGTGTGAAGCTCTCTTATATTTCTGAATGTGTGTTTGTTGTGTATTGATTGAAGGACCACTTCCAGAGAGGTCACCAATCTCCCTCCTCATGTCAGAGGAACATATAAACAGACAGGGTTTGTGGAGGTGGGACTTCATCCTGCATCTCATGTGTTTCTGGTTGGTCGCAGCCGCGGCGCTGCTGATAGTTTTAGGTCAAGAGTGACTAGCGACGGTTACTCTAAATAAATACACAGGGGCTAGTCAGTAAGGAGCGGGTGCTCTGTGCCCGTGATTAATCAGAGCGCAGATGCAGGGTGACTGTTTGTGTACATTCCCAGGTCTTGCGCCGGGACAGAATGAGGCCAGTGTGGTCGAGGAGGATGATGGTAGTCTTGATGGACCGGACATATGACAGACCACCACAAAGCACACAGAGCGACACTGCCAATGGTCAGACGTGAGCAGTCATGTATGTCATCTACAGATGTACTGTGTATTTTGGCCATAAGACAAAAGGGCCTCTGTTAAATCATGCAAGACATATTTTTCTGTTCATGTCATTCATCAAAATGACATTGCTGACATATTACCATGTGCTGATAACAATGCATTTCTTAAATGCCATAATCCCTGTTGATTAAGCATGTAGTGTAGGAAAATAATGTCGAAATCTTGAAATTGTAGGGGTATAGTGTTTTCATCATTTACGTACTTAAGTCGCTCCAAACCTGTAAGCCATTCTTTCTTCTGTGAGACACAAAAGCAAATGTTTGGCAGAATGTCCACACTGTTTATTTTTTCAGGGGCTCACAAGCTTAAACAAATTACAAAAATAGTAGATCCACAAGTTCGAATAGGAATTGAAATGTGAATAAAATGTAAGAGCTGTGGCGGAGGGGAACACTGTCTGTGAATAATTACTTGATTACTTATATGATAAATAATTGAGCCTGTTCCTTACGCAAAGCCATCGTATTACTTCAGAAGACTTACGGAATATAGTGCACAAGTCATTTGAACTTGCATGATACTATAATGATGCTTTGTTTTGTCATTTAAGGAGCTCGACAGCATCCATCACCATTCACTTTCATCATAATCTGAAAAAATTGTAACTACAGTATATGCTTTATTTGGTAACATCTAAATTAACTGGCTTGATTCAAGTCAAATTCAACCTGAAATATTAGGCTAAAGCAACAGGTCGAAATCAGTCCTTAAGATTGTTCTCCTGAAAATTGCAGGTTACCTCTTTTTCCAGTGTATTTTCGGGTCTGGTAATTGGCTGTTTTCCAAGTATCTCTCCTGTCTTGCCTTCCAGCCTCACATGAAGGGCAGCATCCTTCACCAGCACCACGATTGCCATGATTTATAGATCTGATTCCTCCTCACATCACTCGTTTGGTCTGGTCTGGAGTGCGGCCGCCCCTCAGCACCCTCATTGGAGCTGGTGCTGACCCCTAACCTGTCAGATCCACTCTGATGCCCGAGTCACTAACAGCTCGTCTGGAGGCCGTGGGGTAGCTGCTGCAGCTCCATGCCCTGGGCTACACTGCCCCCACCTCAGGCAAAGTGCTGCCCCCTGCAATGCCCATGTCTGCCAAAAAGCTTATCCTTTCTGATCGCAGCAATCAGCTTCAACCTGAATGCCTAGAGGAACACAGAAACACAGAGAATATAGGAGAAGAGGAGGTGAGGACCAAAAGGTAGTAAAGGGGTTATGGGAGCCAGCAGTGTGTCAGATGAGATAAAGGGCTGGGGGGGTTGCCTTGAGCAAGAGTTCATGCAAAAATCATCCCCTCAAAACCTTGCTGGCGTGAGAGACCACCGCAGGTGCAACTCACCTGCTGGACTCCAGCAGGGTCTTCATATTAGAACTGTCTGCAGCTACTGGTCTGGACAAGGAGCTGCTCTTAGATCTACAGATGATATCTGCTAGACATATCACAGATATTCTGCAGTTAAATGTCAAAACTGCAACCCAACAATTTTCTGTTCTAAATCTGAAACTTAATTTCAATATATTACAGGGTATGAATGTACAGTAAATGAAAAACTAACATTAACATAAAAAAAAAAAAATGAAATCAGATAATAACCATAGAACTAAATAGTTACTAAACCACTTGAGACCCAGATCCAGATCCAGACCAAGACACAAACCAAAGACACAAATTTAGACTAAACCACTTGAGACCAAACCCAAAGATCCAAATCCAGAATAGATCCTTTAAGGCCTAGATCCAGACCAAGACCAAACCCAAAGACTAGACCCCTTGAAGCCCAGATAAATTCACAACCCAGAACCAGACTAGACCCAACCCAAACCCTTAAAGTCCAGACCAGACCCTCTGAGGCCCATAACAAGAACCCAACACCCAGACTAGGCCTCTTAAGGCCTAAATCCAGACCAAGACCTAAAATCCAGATTAGACCCATTGAGGCAAATAACAAGACCCAACCCAAAACCCTGACTCAGACTAGACCCCTTTGGGCCTAGATCCAGTTCAAGACCATACCCAAAGACCCATTGAGGCCCAGATTTAGACCCAACCATGGCTAGATCCCTTGAGACCTAGATCCAGACCAAGACCCAACCTAAAGACTAGACCACTTGAAGCCCAGATAAATTCACAACCCAGACCCAGACTAGACCCAAACCAAACCCTTAAAGTCCAGACTAGACCCCTTGAGGCCCATACAAAGAAACCAATACACAGACTAAGCCTCTTAAGGCCTAAATCCAGACCAAGACCAAAAATCCAGATTAGACCCCTTGATGCAAATAACAAGACCCAACCAAAAACCCTGACTCAGACCCATTGAGGCCCAGATTTAGACCCAACCACGGCTAGATCCCTTGAGGCCTAGATCCAGACCAAGATACAACTCAAAGATAAAAAATCTAGACTAGACTCATTAAGGCCCAGATTCAGACCCAACCCAAATACCCAAAACTGATACTACACCCTTTGAGGCCCAGATCTATACCTAAACCAGACCCAGAATAGGCCCTACCCAAAACCCAGACTACACACCTTGAGGCCCATATGCATACCTTGAGGCCTAAATCCAGGCCAAATCCCAAAATATAGATTAGATCCCTTGAGGCAAAGACCAAGACCAAAACCAAACAACCAAAATTCAGACTAGATCCATTGAGGCCCAGATACAGACCCGACCCAAAACACAGACTACACACATTGAGGCCCATATCCAGACCCAATCCAAAACCCAGACCCACACTAGACCCCTTTGAGGCCTAGATCCAGACCAAGACCAAACCCAAAGACCCAAAATCTAGACTAGACCCATTGAGGCAAAGAACAAGACCCAACCCAAACCCAGACCCAGAATAGACCCATTCAGGCCCAGATCCAGACCCAATCCAAAACCCAGAGCCGGACTAAACCCCTTTAGGCCTAGATCCAGACCAAGACCAAACCCAAAGACCCAAAATCTAGACTAGACACATTGAGGCCCAGATCCAGACCCAGCACGAATCCCAGACTCAGACTAGACCCCTTGATTATTATCACCGCCGCTTCGGTAGAGCGAACACTGGCATGTTTGTCTGCCGCTGCTCTCTGGCTTCTTTTCAATATTTTTAGATGTTTTTTTTAGTGGCCTTTTGTAGGAGCAACCTCAAGAAATCAAGTTTTATGCTTCTATCTTATGGACTATTGACTTTAGTTTGTTTGAAAGCTACGCTACACCTCTCATTTGACTGAATTACCTCAAAGGAAATAAACACCACTGTACTCACAGATGGTCTTCGAAGGGAATGCTACACGCAGACTTAAATGGGCTTGAGTGGACTTTGAATTCGGGTTGTGTTGGTGGATTCATTGAGGGTGTTCTGCCTTCTGTTGCCCATCTTGGCCTGCTGGAGATTTGCTGTTGGCCCTCGCCAGTTTCAGCGGAGAGCTCCCTGATTGTTTGCAGGTTCAAGCAAACATCTTTCTTCCGACATGGTTTTATTCTACTCATTTCTGGATTTATGAAATGCTTTACAGGACACCAACCAAGAGATCTGTGAAACATTTGAAACTTCTTTACTTACAAAATTGAGCAGATTAAAGATGCTATTGTACCTTCACAATTTGATTAACCACTATTACCTTCCCCATCCAGCTCCCTGACTTACCTTCAACCAGATATATCAGCACAGTTAGCAGATGTAGTCTCCAAGATGAAGTGTGTTCCAGTTACAAGCTGGATATTCTTTCTCTGCATTTTCTTAAAGAAGTTTTCATAACTACCAGTTCCTCTGCAAGTGCAGTTGTTCCAAGTAGTTTTAAACATGCATTCTACATCCTTTGTTAAAAAGAATTAAAAAAAAATTATAATTTTGGGATCCAGCAATACACAACAATTACAGACCAATCTCCAAACTGCCTTTTATTTCCAAGATTTTATAGAGAGCTGTTTATTTGCAGCTCTACTCCTATCTAAGTACATTTAACATTTTAGACACACTTCATTCTGGCTTCAGACCCTTGCAAATCACTGAATCTCCATTGTTGAAGGTCACTAATGATATTTGTTTGTCCATGGATTCAGGTTCACCTGTTGTTTTATCAGATCTCAGTGCCGTGTTCGACACTATCGACCATAATATTCTTCTCAATTGTCTAGAATGTATGGTTGGCATCCAGTGGTTTTCCTCCTATCTAAAAGAAAGAATGTTTTTTGTAAATTTAGGTAATTATTCTTCTTTTCTGTCCTCCTTACCTGGCCTGGATGCCCAGTTAGGTCCTCTGTCATCCTATGTACAAGATCGTGTGAGGAGTCTTGGAGTGATTTTAGACTCATCATTACTTTTCAATAAGCAGATCAGTGCTGTTGTCAACTTCGATATATCGCTAAAGAAAAACATTTTCTTTCCAATAAAGACTTGGAAATTGTGATCCACTCACTACATCAAGGTTAGACTGTTGTAACTCGTTGTACATTGGTCTGCCCCAAACTGCATTATCCCGCCTACAGCTGGTTCAAAACGCGACAGCTAAGCTTTTAACAGGGTCAAGAAAGAGGGATCACATTTCCCCTGTTTTAGCATCTCTACACTGGCCTCCTGTGAATTTCAGGGTCGATTTTAAAATTCAGATTTATGTCTACAAGGCACTATCTGGTCTCGCTCCCCAATATATCAGTGACCTTTCCTCCCTTACTCCCCTATAAGAGCACTCAGGTCTTCTGATCAACTGTTTTAAGGGTTCTTGGTTGCCGCTACAGATTGTTATGAATTGTGGAAGTAGGAGAAGGCAGACGGGAATGTGGATCCAGATGCGGCTTTTATTGTAACCAAAAAACAGAATAAACAAAACACAGGAACAAAAGAAAGTCCTCGATGGGAAAAAGGGAAACTAAATACAAGAGGATACGGAGGGCGGAGAACAACAGGGTAACCACGGATGGACAGATGACACGACAGGGTAACCACGGACGGACAGATGACAGGGTAACCTTGAGCGGGCTGACAGACAGGCAGGGAACACGGAGAGAGAGTAAGACCATGCGAGAGCGGAGACATAGAACATCAACGAACGACAACGGGAAGGGGAGAAAGCGGGGTTTAAATAAACAGACAAGGTAATGACAAAATAACAGACAGGTGCGGACAATAACACAGTGACACACAGTGATCAGGGCTGGGAACGTGATCCGGGAATTGTGGGAAGTGCAGTTTCACACACGGACAGTGAGACTCAGGGCGGACAACAGGGAAAACGTGACATGGAACGGGATCGGTGACGGGTGAAACGGAAAACATGGAGGAGACAACAAGGTGACATAAACGTGATTAGTGAAACAGAGAACATAGGGCAGACAACACAGGAACGTGACACAGATCTAAGGGTGATTGTGCCTTTTCTGTGATGGGTTCTAATCTATGGAATAATCTCCCTTTCCATGTGAGGTCAGCTTCATCACTAGCCATTTTTAAATCTTCTTTGAAAATGCATTTTTATTCTGTAACTTTTGAATAGATCATTGAATATATTTAATTTTATATCAGTCATTATTTATTTATTTGTTTGATCTGTAAATCAACTTCTGTTGTTTTTAAACAAGGTTTGTAAATAAAAGTTGATTTGACTTGACTTGAGTCCTAGATTCAGACTTCAAAAAGCTCATAAAGGCAGCATAAAATGAATCCATGTAAAAGTAATCAATGTCTTCTGAAGTGATCCAATTGGTTTTGGGTGACCAAAATGTTACTCTTTTTTCCCTATAAATCTTGACATCTGCCCTCTCCTGGGCAATCATGATTTCAAGCAAGATCACACTTCTTATAGAGCCATCTAACTCTCGGCGCATGCATCAGGCACTAGGAAGTGTAATCGAGCTTGAAATCATGTGAGACTGCAATGGCGAGATGTACAGTGAAAAAGGAGTTTTATTTTGGTCTGTTCTCACCCAAAACCACTGGATCACATCATAGACCAGGATTAAACTAGTTTTAAGGTCTTAAGGATTAATTTTATGTTGCCTTTGTGTAATAAATGGACCTTCAGAGTTCTGGTCACCATTCACTTGCATTGTATGGACCTACGGAGCTGAAATATTCTTCTAGAAATCTTCATATTTGTTCAGTAGAAGCAAGAAAGCCACACATATCTGGGATGGCATGAGCCATTGATTCTAAGTCCACATTTTGACAGAGAGGCAGACCTGTCATTAAAATGAACTGAACCATTTTAGGATTAGATTTACATTTTCAGTTTTAATGCCTCATTAAAGCTATGGAAGAGAAGTGTTATCTTTCCTGGTGTGGACTGGTAGTTGTTAATGGAACGGTTCACATAAAAATGAAAACTCATCTTTTAGTCATTATTTACTCACCCTCATGTCTTTCCACATGAATTTCTTTATTCTGAGAACACAAGTTGCAGTTGGAAGTGTCTCACTTTAAAGCTTATAAATGCACCCGGAAGTGCCATAAAAGTAGCCCATGTGACTCATGCATCATATTCCGAGTCTATTGAAGACATTTGATTACATTTTGTGATGAACTCTGCTTTAGCATATTTTTTCAATATTAAATTCAAATGTGTATAAAGTATTTTACATGTAAATAATGCTGACAATATTCTGTTCATTTATCAACTTCCTCCTTAGATATGTTTTAAAAAAAACTGACGTTGGCACTAAGATATTTCAAAATTAAATAGTGTCCCAGAGTCGGTAACTACGTAAAATTGAAAATGCTAAATGTTTTAAAACCTTTAGAAAACTATAAAAACCTACAAAAGCTTGAGTAGCATTGGTGCATTATTCTTTAATTTGTGTGTGCAATTAGCTTAACTGGTAACCGTTTTAATGTTTTAGTGTGCCATAACACTGAATGGACGACCATATGCCTGATTGTAGCATACTGCTCCATATGAAGATCAATAAAAAAAAAACAGCAAGTATTTAAAGCGCCATTAGTTTCTGCTTGCAGTTTTCTTTTTTCCTCATGCAATGAAATAGCTTGGCACGCCGCGTCAGCCTCTTATCGCTATCACAGACATGGCAATCAAGTTCCATAATTACAGTTTTCCGTGGTGAATGGACCTGCGGCGCTGGCCAGCAGATGGTAATGTGGGCCTCTACGGGCCGCTAGGCTGCAAATGCTGGAGACCCAACAGATGCGCGTCTGCTGTGTTACATGGCCGCACAGAACGCACAAGCAAACGCAAGGGTTGCTGTGGCTAATGCTCACCATTATAACTCTGGTCCTGTCGATTACTGACGGAATGTTGAGCACTACTGTGAAGTATGAACTGCAAACAAGATTAAAATCATCTACTGATTGCTCCCACAGGTCATTTAAACACCAGCTGAAAGTCATTGAACAGAAAGGAAACATCAGTGCCAAAAACACTGTGAAATCAACAAGTCTTCACCTCCGATGGTCAGGCTAGATAGATCTATCTTAAACTCGAGGCATTTCATTTACCACCAGTTCATTTCTAGAATTAAATCTGAGCAGACCACAGTGTCTTTTACAGTTCAAGTGTTTCCTGTCTTCCCAAAGATTGAATAATCACATGTGCTACATTCATTCACTCGCCTGCTATCTGTATGATCATCATACAAGTGCATAAACGCATTGTACATGTGACTCTGAGGTGGATATTGTGAATATCTGCAGCAGTCTCTCTCTGACGTCACTCTGATCTCGTATTCCTGACCTTTGCGGTTGCTCTTAAGTGTTGGATCAGATTTGTGTTCAAAATAGACGCTCTGAAATAGACCACCGCATGTGATCATAAATCTGTCTGTATTTTCTTGTGTGTTTCCTTCTCTCTGATTGTTCTTTGTCCGGGTATTGTCAATCTGTGGGAGAGGAGCCGGTGGCTAAACTGAACCATTGAACTGATCCAGTGGATGGGTGAATGCAGGGGCGGAGATTTCATATTTATACCATTATCAATGGAAACATGTAAATGCTTCACACTGCAATATTTCTTCAATTTCAGGCAAATATTGATCTGTCTCATTGACATCACATTTTCCTCACAACTGACATATTTGTGACAATCAGTTGGAGGATGCAATGGCGGTGAGTGGAAAAACAACATCAAGAAAAACATTTACATTTATGCATTTGGCAGATGCTTTTATCCAAAGTGACTTACAGTGCACTTATTACAGGGACAATCCCCCCAGAGCAACCTGGAGTTAAGTGTCTTACTCAAGGATACAATGGTGGTGGCCGTGGGGATCGAAGCAGCAACCTCCTGATTACCCGCTCAGCGCTTTAGCCCACTACACCACCACCACTCCATGATAAAACATTTTAATTTTAGCTTGAGATGACACAATGCATTTTATTAACACTTAAAGCATCAAATGTTCAAAATCTTCTTAACAATTCAGCTTTTTTTAAATGGAAAAAGGCACCGGTTTTGCAGAATGACCCATAAGTTGATCTCAACAGTCACATGCTGTCTCGTATGTGTTGATCAAGTTGCTCTGAAGTGTCTGCCAAATGTCTTAAATGAAAATGGTATCATAAATGTTTCTCACAATCAGACTCTTATTTGCTCATTATTTGGGTCAATGTTCAAGTCTGCAGTGACTGTGCAAAACACTTCTTCTCTGGATAAATGAATGCAGAGATTCTTTGTGTATACATCATTTTAACAGTAATTTTGATCAGTTGGACAGAAGAAAATCTGAACTGGCCAAAAGAAAATACAGACCTGAGTGAGAGCTAATCACATCTGACTCACATTGAACAATGCCAAGTTTCCTCAGAATACACATCAACTTAATTGTTGTTATCAACTCATTGTTATTTAGTTAATGAGGGGAATTTTGCCAGCAACATTATTGTTGAGGCAGAAAGTAATGGGCCATGGTATATTTAGAAACATTTGCCAAATGATCTTAAAAGTTGAGCCAAACCAAGTGAAAGGGATTTAAATATACTCATCACATGCACAATCCTTCAGTTCAACATTTCAGAATGGAAAAAAACGACTTGGGGTGGATTGCTGGTCTTTTAACTGGTTCCAGCTGTCTCCTAGACTGACCAGCAGACAAGTGCCCAAAACCTCCATAAACCATCAAAACAGACCAGCCTAACCAGCTTGCAAGTGTCTTTGCAAGGGTCAAGTGTTTGTTTTTTTTAGTATATTCAAGCTATCCATTTTATTGTGCGCTCCCTGGTTATTGAAACCTTGACTTCATTAGTGGTGTTTTAGTGCCATTCACTACCAGATGAGCTACAGGAATCAACAGTTGCCACACTGTAGGTCATTTAAAACATTTAAATAGACAAACATTAAACTAGTCTTCCGTGAAGATAATAATGTGTCATAATAATGTGAAGAAGCTGACACAGAATCATTTGGGATGAGTCCTGGAGGAGTTTTTATTAAAACTAACAGCAGTTAAACTGGTATCCCCAAACCGCTCATTGACCAGTCACTTACATCAAATACTTTCATCAGCTATGAGAGCTGAAAATGATAACATCATTAATATCATAATTATCATAAGAGCTTCTCACGCACTCAGTTTTCAAGGGTTATAGTAAGTGTAGTAAATGTATGAGTTATATAATGTACCTTATTAACAGAGTGAATCATCCGTTTGCTGAAACCAGAGGTGCAAATGACCTAACACATTTAATTAAATGTAATGGAATTACATTTTCTTTTTCTGTGTCTTTTTTCATATGAAGTGAAATGAGCGGGTGACCATACTGCTTTTATTGTTAAATGCCTCTGCTGAGCCGCACAGTATTATTGAGTTAATGGGACAGATAATTGACAGAGTCATAAGAGGTTAATAACAGCCATTTAACAGATTTCCATCGATTAGTTACACTAGAAGCGTCTCTGCTGTTCCTTATTCAGCTCCCACAGACGGACACATCCACTGGATTTATGGGATTGGACCATTCTGTGACGGAAGGGGAGATTATGAAAAATACAACAAATTAAAACAAAAGCTCTAGAAAGAAATGAGAGATTTGGAGACATTAGAGATTAGAGATGTTTATTAATAATGACAGGACTTCGTAGAGTCAAGGGTCTTCTTCTGTTCACCGGACACACGTTTCCTCTGTCGCGTTTGTTTATTCGTATATCCTGGGCGGAGTGTTTATTCTTTCTGATGCCACTCGGCTGACTCATCTCAGACTGAAGAGGTCATCTCCTCTGTACAGAACATTTCCTGTACACCTGAACAAGGGCAATTCCAGACCAGGATGGGCCATGTCCTCTTCCTAGAAGCTCAATGTAGAGAAAGTTCTAGAACAACTACCCAAAAATTACTAAACAGAGATATTTATCTACACTTATCTACAACAGAAGCGTTCATTTCAACTGAGGCTTCTGAAATTGGTTTAAATTATTTATCTAAAGCCAACAACAATAGCTACATTTACTAGTGATACCACAGTTCTTTGGTGAACCTTTACCAAACATCTGCCACCACTGGCAAAACGTTCTTAAATCAAATCAAATCAAATCAAATCACTTTATTGTCACACTACCATGTACACAAGTGCAACAGTAGGTGAAATTCTTGTGTGCAGTTCCGAGCAACATAGCAGTCATGACAGTGACGAGACAATTACAATAAACAACATACTTACACAACACAATTTACATATCAAATGTACACTGTGGAGCGGAGGGGGGCGGGGCCGGTCGGAATATCGCGCGCCTGGTCCCCAATCAGCCTGATGAGGCGCGCGAGGGATAAAGGCGGCCGGTGACGATGGTTCGAGAGAGAGAGAATTATGGACATGTTCGTCATGTGTGTTTGTTTATGTGTTTTTGAGTTTAAGTTTCTCATTAAAATATAATTTATGTTGACAAGCCGGTTCTCGCCTCCTCCTTGCCCATCCTTCAACTGTGTTACATACACATACTTACACAACACAATAATTATATACAATGTACAGTAAACAATACACACAATATACAACACACAATACAATAAGTAAGGAGTATATGAAATATATATATAAGTAGTATATTGAGGAGAATATGTTGACAGTCCAGTGTGAGATTATAGATTAATAAAGTGCAGGGCTAATTATTGATCCTGATAGATCAAGTGTTCAACAGTCTGACTGCTTGGGGGAAGAAGCTGTCATGAAGTCAGCTGGTGCGGGTCCTGATGCTGCGATACCGCCTGCCTGATGGTAACAGTGAGAACAGACCATGACTCGGGTGGCTGGAGTCTCTGATGATCCTCCGAGCTTTTTTCACACACCGCCTAGTGTATATGTCCTGGAGGGAGGGAAGCTCACCTCCGATGATGTTTCTGGCAGTTCGCACCACCCTTTGCAGGGCTTTGCAGTTGTGGGCGGTGCTATTGCCGTACCATGCAGTGATGCAGCCAGTCGGGATGCTCTCTACAGTGCTGGTGTAGAACCGTGTGAGGATGTGGTGGTTCATTCCAAACTTCCTCAGCCGTCTCAGGAAGAAGAGGCGCTGGTGAGCCTTCTTCACCACGGCCTCAGTGTGGATGGACCATGTGAGTTCTTCACGGACTCTCTCCACCGGTGCTCCATTGATGGTGATGGGGCTGTGTTCTCCGTCTTTCCTCCTGAAATCCACCACAAGCTCCTTGGTTTTACTGACGTTGAGGGAGAGGTTGTGCTCCTGACACCAGCGTGTCAAAGTGTGCACCTCCTCTCTGTAGGCTCTTTCATCATTGTCAGTGATCAGACCTACCACCGTCGTATCGTCAGCAAACTTAATGATGGCATTGGAGCTATGTGTTGCCACACAGTCATGTGTGTACAGGGAATACAGGAGTGGGCTGAGAACACAGCCCTGCGGGGCTCCAGTGTTGAGGGTCAGTGATGAGGAGATGTTGCTGCCCATTCTAACCACCTGACGTCTGCCTGAGAGGAAATCCAGGATCCAGCTGCACAGCGAGCTGTTTAATCCCAGAGCCCGGAGTTTCATATCAAGCTTGGAGGGCATTATGGTGTTGAATGCTGAGCTGTAGTCTACAAACAGCATTCTCACATATGTGTTCCTTTTTTCCAGATGGAAGAGAGCAGTGTGTAGTGTAGATGCAATGGCATCATCAGTGGAGCGGTTGTTGCAGTAGGCAAACTGCAATGGGTCCAAAGAGGGGGGCAGAACAGAGCAGATGTAATCTCTGATTAACCTTTCAAAGCATTTGCTGATGATGGGGGTCAGAGCAACAGGACGCCAGTCATTTAAGCAAGTGATTGTGGCTTGCTTCGGTACAGGCACAATGGTTGATGTTTTGAAGCATGTGGGGACTACAGACAGGGAGAGGGACAGATTGAATATGTCCGTAAAAACACCAGCCAGTTGATTCGCGCACACTCTGATGACGCGGCCCGGAATGCCGTCTGGACCCGCGGCTTTACGGATGTTCACCCGTCGGAAGGATCGGGTTACATCCACAACAGAGACGGAGAGTGAATCAACCTCTGTAGCATCAGCAGCGAGTGCTCTCTCCGTGAGGGCAGTGTTATTGTCCTCAAAACGAGCATAAAATGTATTAAGTTCGTCCGGCAGAGATGCAGCGGTGTTCACAGCGGAGTCTTTATTCCGTTTGTAGTCTGTGATGGTATTAATTCCCTGCCACATGCTTCTAGAGTCAGTGGTGTTGAACTGACCTTCAAGTTTGTGCCTGTACTGGCGTTTGGCTTCACTGATGGTGTTACGGAGGGCATAACTGGCTTGTTTACGCTCCTCCGTGTTAGAAGAATTAAAAGCGGAGGACCGCGCATTGAGTGCCGCACGAACCTCGCCGAAACCCATGGTTTCTGGTTGGGGTATATCCGTATTGTTTTGGTCGGAACAACATCCTCTATGCACTTCCTGATGAAACACGTTACGCTGTCAGCGTAAACCTCGATGTCGTCATCAGAGGCAGACCGGAACATCTCCCAGTCCGCTTGGTCAAAACAGTCTTGTAGCTCAGAGTCTGATTGGTCCGACCAGCACTGGATCGTTCTGAGGGTGGGTGCTTCCCATTTCAGCTTCTGCTTGTAAGTGGGCAAAAGCAGAACGGAAGAATGGTCCGATTTGCCAAATGGGGGGCGGGGGAGGGATTTGTAGCCATCCCGGAAAGGAGAGTAACAATGATCTAAAACACGGTCCCCTCGTGTGTTGAATTTTATGTGTTGGTGGTATTTTGGAGCGATTGTTTTGAAGTTGGCTTTGTTAAAGTCCCCGGTAACAATGAACGCAGCCTCAGGGTGCGCGGTTTCCTGCTCACTTATACTCCCATACAGTTCCCTGAGTGCCCGGTCTGTGTCGGCTTGTGGGGGGATGTACACAGCTGTGATGATGACCGCTGTGAATTCCCTCAGTAGCCAGAATGGTCGACACAGAAGCATGAGATATTCCAGATCAGGAGAGCAGAAAGACTTGATGAAATGTACGTTCCTCTGATCACACCATGATTTGTTGATCATAAAACATACACCACCACCTCTGCTTTTACCTGAGAGGTCTTTCGCTCTGTCCGCTCGGTGCACGGAAAAGCCCGTGATTTCGATGGCCGAGTCTGGAATCTCCGCAGCCAGCCAGGTTTCTGTAAGGCATATAACGCAGCAGTCCCTCGTCTCTCATTGGAAAGAGATCCGCGCTCTCAGCTCGCAGAGCTTGTTGTCCAGAGACTGAACATTTGCCAGTAGTATACTGGGTAGCGGGGGTCGATTTGCACGATGTCTTACTCTGATGAGAACGCCGGCTCGTTTTCCTCTTTTCCTTCTGCGTTTCCGCGGCCGGGCAGCCCAGACAAAGGGCTCCGCCGGCGTGTTTGTAAACAGCGGGTCGGCATTAAGGAATTTGAAGTCCGGTTTTCAATGTGAAATTGTAGAACCAATGTCCAAAAGCATTTGGCTGTCGTAAACAATAAGGCAGACAACATCCGAGACAAAAAACAAAGAACTGTAAACAAAACAAACAATAAACCGCAGTGTTGTATCGGAGCTCGCAACGCAGCAGCCATACTCGGCGCCATCTTGAGTTCCAATCTAGACCAACTTTTGGAAATATGTGCCACTACACTGGTAAAGAGTTCTTTAGTTCATCTTTGGCAAACATCTGCAAATACTAGCAAAAAAGTTACTTGTGGCAAACATCTGCCACTGAAACACAGTTCTTGCTGAACCTTTTGCAAATATCTGCCACTCCCAGGAACCATTGCATATATAACAATATATATTGCA
Source organism: Xyrauchen texanus (assembly GCF_025860055.1). Classification (NCBI taxonomy): domain Eukaryota; kingdom Metazoa; phylum Chordata; class Actinopteri; order Cypriniformes; family Catostomidae; genus Xyrauchen; species Xyrauchen texanus. The sequence continues at coordinate 42,620,794 of NC_068297.1, forward strand.
GTCCCCAAAGTTTTTGTCAGATTTATCTAACTTCTGGAGACAATTTGTCCCCAGACTATTGTAATCCCATACAGACACATACACACACACAGACACACACAGACACACCCACACGTACACACACAGACACACACACACACGTATATACACACATACACACACACTACCAGTCAAGCGAATATCTCCTCATCTACAAATTTCCTACCATGATTAGAAAAGATGAACTGCTGGGCCTCTGGTACAATACAACGTGCCTAGAGTCTCCTCCCTCTCTTTCCCTTGCGTTTTCTCTGTCTTCCTCTCTTTACCAACTGGACTCTCTCACAGAATGACAACTACTTCAGAAACAACAGTGCAGACACTAGCCGTCTGCACAGACGTCTGAAAATATCCCTCTTACCAGTTTGCATAAACAGTAAGTAGACTCCTCCTGCTGGTGTCGTCTTGGTTTCATCTGACTCTTAACTGGCACTAGTCCACTGACCTGACCATGAACTGTGACTGAAGGGGTGAGTCAGGGGCTAATGGCACAGATAGGATGGGTGTGGATGACAAAAGGTAAGTGTGCATCATTTTCTGTGTGTGTGTGGATACAGAGGGCAAAATCAACACAACAATGTGTTTCATTGCTGGCCAACTCTTAAACATTAGACAAATTCCTGCATCAAAGTACATGGGATTGAAAACCAAATCCATGGAGTGATAACCAACAACAAACACACACCCTAACACACACACACAAACGCACACTCTACACCCTACACAAAACATACTTGGCCTTGTGAACCTCTCAACCCACCTCCTTGTTTCATTTTCATTAGGCTTCACTGTGGCCTGAACGCACCAGCCCGCATGGACGGACGTGACAGCTCCATAAATCACAGTGGTTTAGTGGAGCTCCAGCTTTTATACACTTTAATCACAGAACTGCTACTGCAGGGAAGGCTGGACCAGTGAATGGACTCCCTCAATAAAAACGAGAGGTGAGAATGCTGGGATGTGCTGCTCAGGGCAGAAACACATTACCTTCTTCTTGAGATACATTACTGCTGAGACGAAGCTGTGCTGTTTTCTCTGCGATAATCAATCGCTGCAGAGCAACAGGTCGGAGTCGTAAACTCTGTCATGTCCTGAGTGGTATATATATATGATACAGTTTTTCATATGAAACGTAGCCTTTAACGCGTCAACGAGAATTCACAGCAAGGCCTTGGGTTGTGTTTTTTATGGTTAGTCACAGGTTGGGGTCTGTTTGAAATGAGAGACAGTATTTTTTTAAATGGTCACCACTTTAATCACTTGAGTCCAGTCCCGGTGCTAAGCACCCTCAAACGAAACTTAGAACACCCTCAATTGCAGACCAGGCAAACTGCTGCTCGCTTTTCGATTTATCATAAATGTTTTTATTAGATCTTTCATTTATCTGGCTTTAGGGCCTTTCGCGCATCCACAAGCTTTTATTATGTTCGGGGTTTCAAGATAATAGATCCAACACCCCAATCAGAGATTTATACGTGCGCAAAATGGAAATCTTTCGCCTTACGTCATACTTAATTTATGCAATCTGGCAACCATGTATGCGAGTGCACACGCTTTCTCTCTCCTCTTCAAAAAAAATACCTTAGTGCTCAAAAGTGCAATATTCTGCTCAAAGAAAAGTGTGATGCAGCCACTCCGTGTCGATTCATGATGCTGTGTGAACTTTAGTAAAATCCCAATATATCATCACATCATACGCACATGGAGGTGAGAGAGGAATATGTTTGTTCTTTGTGTTATTTGTAAAATGCTGAAGTCCCGCACACCTGTATGTGAATGTTACTCTGGCAGTAATCATTTATCAGTGTCATGCAGCATGTTTTATTCCGTTGTGTGCTGAATGGGACACCAAACAAACCATTAACGAGACTCACATCATGACCAATGAGAGGGTAAACAGGTTGAAATGTTTTGAGAATAAAACAACTTTATCCACTTTGCGGCAAACATTAAAATATGCTTTTAGAATCTATAATTTCAGAAATATTTTATTTTACTATTAAAGCAAACTCCTGATGCAGAGTGTTAAATTGAATGCTAAATTACTGCTGCGTTGAAGTATGTAAAATAAACAATTCATAATTTTATTCTGCCTTTATTCAGTTTTACTAAATCATGATCGAAACTATAGCAGCAAAACTTCAAGCAATTGCAGAATGGTCCCATCAGTATACACTTCAGAAAATTGTGCATCATTCATTGATTGCATGTCTGGGCTTAAAAGATAAAACCACTCATTTTTATCTTCTCTCTTCCATGTTCTACTTAACGGCTGATGTGGCCCCTGTACCAAAATCATTGCACACCCCTGCTCAATTAAATATGTAAGACTAATACTGTAAATTGGCAAGCAGATTTAAAAAATCCCTGCATCAAAACTTATAAAAGTGTATGATTTTGCAAATCAGTATGTCCTAATCTGTAGGCGCAGAATTCTTCTGTCATTTTCAGCGTCAGATCATGGGGGGAAAAAACCTGAAGCAATAAATGTTTTGTGCATTATAAAACAAACTTTTCTTTACATTGTTTAAGTAGCATTTAAACATGATTTAATATATTAAAAAATCTGTAATTACGATACTTCTCCACTTTATACAGAGACTATTTTCAATAGCACCCTCAGTTATTTTGATCTGGAACCGACCTGTTTGAGACCAGTCTTCACTTTATGCTTACATCAAACTTTGTCTGAAAAGGGTAATTTTCCATAACAACACCATCTATTTTTATTCTATTCAAAAATATATTTTAAGATTGAAAAGGATACTATTGATTTGTCAAAACAAATCATATCTTCCCACCTCCAGTCCAATGGAACATGGCCATAATGACCACAGACAATGGGGAACACCCAATGTTCAGATAAGTGCTCAACATGGGTTTTTCAATTGCCAATTCTTAAACTATTACAAATCCCTCCAATCCAATTATGTGTTTACAGCCTTTTAAAGTACCAATAGTTATTCAATGTTATGCTACTGTAACATCCGAGGTTGTTACCCCTCCTATCATCCACCAGATGGAGCACTCTCCCGAATACTAACTCTGTAATGTTTCTTCATTGGTTACTTCCTGTTTGAACTATATAAATACCATGCTGTTTCCACTGTCACATTGCGAAGTATTGCCAGTTCACCCTGCCTTACCAAGTGTTATTCCATTGCTATTGCTGATTGTTTGCATGTTATGATCATTGCCTGTTTTCCTGGATTTACTGTTTTTTGGATACCCCTTTGTTTTGTTTGCCATGTTGGACTGTCTTTTTGGTTTATTGGATTATACCACCTGCATAACGACTACCTCTATTTGCCTGCTGATTTGTATTGTTTGCTTATGTTCTAATAAACTTCCAGCACATGTATCCTAACACTGTCTCCATGGCATTTCTTTACAGAATACTTCGCCTAATATGGATCCAGCAGAATTTTCACAGCTCCAGGCTGCATTCACGCACCAGTGCGAGGTATTAAGGGGTTACCAAGACCAGCTGAACAACCTAGGAGCTGCCAACGAATGTTTGACACAATACATTCACTCACTGCCAGCTTCTCATGCTAAACCAGTAAGCTTTGGTTCTGCTGAAAAATGCCGTGGTTTTTTACGACAATGCGAGTTATTTTTTCTAAATCAGCCTGAAACGTTTGATCAAGATGCCAGGAAATGCTATTTTATGATGTCATTGCTTAACGGCAAAGCTCTCAATTGGGTCTCCGCTGTTTGGGATGAAGACACTCCAATCCAGGTTTCATTTGATTACTTCGTTCAACAAATCCACAAAGCCTTCGAGTATCCAGCGGGCGGTCAAGATATCTCCGTTCAGCTACTTCATCTACGCCAGGGTCATCGATCAGCAGCGGATTATGCAGTTCTCTTCTGGACACTAGCGGTTCAGAGTGGGTGGAATGATCTCCCTCTGAAGACTGTTTTCCACGAGGGGCTTAACCTGGAACTCAGGACGGAACTAACCTGCATGGGTGATGGTATGAATCTTTCTGAATATATTACTATGGCCATCAAGATTGATAACATGCTTTAGAATGATTCATGGCCTCATTTACATTTCACCCCAGATTCTACAGTCTCAGTACAGGCCCAGACATCCACTGTATCACCCGAACCCATGCATGTTGCTCACACTTTTGTTTCCATGGAGGAGCGCCAATGATGACGCAACAAAAACCTTTGCTTTTACTGTGGTTCACCAAGTCATCTCAATGCTGTATGCCCACACAAGAAATCAAGGTTCCCTGAGTCAAGGCATCACGTGAGTACTATGAACATTAAATCACCCACCTCACATTATTTTCTCTTGCCTAATAGAAATCTCCATTGGTGATCATGTAAGATGTATTACCGCAATGGTGGATTCTGGGGCTGCTGTTAATCTCATTAATCAAGGGATTGTATAAGAACTTAACATACTCACCATTAAATACTTTCCTAAGCTTAACATCACCACAGTGGACAATGTACCTATTGGTTCTGGCATATCCCGACAGACTGTTCCTATAACCATCAAGATTGGACTTTTTCATGTTGAAAATATATCCCTATATGTCATCAACTCACCCAATCATGCTCTTTTCCTGGGTCATCCCTGGCTAGCCATCCATGACCCATCAATATCCTGGAACCAAGGTGAGCTCACACATTGTCTCCATGTTACTGTTTCCAGGCCTTGCTTTATCACCAGTACAGAGAACCCTAATTAAAGAAGACCATGAATCCCAAGAAAGATGCTGAGTTCAGTGAAGTGTTTAGCAAGATTAAAGCTACACAACTTCCTCCTCATCATCCATGGGACTGTGCCATTGAGCTTCTGTCCAATACAGCTCCACCGAGAAGCAAGGCCTATGCATTGTCCCACCCCGAGACACTCGCCATGGAGAATTACATTGAGGAAGCCTTTGTCTCCGGTTACATCTGTCCCTCCACCTCCCCAGCTGCTGCAGGATTCCTTTTCGTAGAAAAAAAGGATGGAGGTCTACACCCTTTATTGATTATCAAGGCCTGAACTGTCACCATAAAATAACTTTACATGAACATACTTTACATACTTATCCCCTCAGCCCTTGAACAACTCCTTTAAGCCAAGATCTATACCAAAATGGATCTTAGGAAAGCTTATAACCTCCGAGAAGGGGATGAGTGGAATACTGCATTCATCACCGCCGGGGGCACTATGAATATTTGGTCATGCCATATGGAATTGCTAACGCCCCCTCGGTTTTCCAGTCTTTTCTCAAAGAGATATTCAGGGACTTACTGAATCATTGTGTTGTGGCTTACATTGACGACATCCTCATCTACTCAAAAAACGTTGAACAACATATCCAGCAGGTCAATACAGTATTGTCACATCTCCAGCAACATCAACTATTTGTCAAGGCAGAGAATTGTGAGTTCCATACCTTCCATAACACCTTCCTGGGTTACAACATCAGACTTCAAGGAGTAGAGATGATGTCTCAAAGATAAAAGCTGTCACCGAATGGACATGACCTACTAAACTCAAGGAACTACAGTGGTTCCTTGGCTTTGCCAACTTCTATCGCCATTTCATTAAAAACAACAACACCATTGCATCATTGCTCAAGGGAAAGCCAAGCAAATTACCATGGAATGATGCCTCATACCAGGCCTTCATCTCCCTCAAGTCAAGCTACACGACTGCTCTGAAACTGAAACATCCTGACCCCAATCTACCCTTCGTCGTTGAGGTAGACACTTCCGATTGTGGGATTGGAGCAGTCCTGTCACAACGTCACAGAACACCAGGCAAGCTTTATCCTTGTGCCTTCCCCAGGAAGTTGAACTCAGCTGAACGTAACTATGACATGGGGAATAAGGAGTTACTCAGCAGGAAGCTCAGTCCAAGGTATATGTGTCCTTTCAGAATTACAGAATTGACTGGGAGGGTTACGGTCCAGAAGAGAGATCATGGGGAGCTGCCAAGGACATATTGGACCCATCCCTGATCCCAGAATTTCATCATGCCCATCCTAATCATCCAGCTCCATGACCAAGGGGACGCCCCAGCAGAGGAACACCAGGAGTTGTTCATGGGGGGGTGGGGTTCTGTAACATTCAAGGTTGTTACCCCTCCTACCAACCACCAGAGGGAGCCCTCTCCCGAATATTAACTTTGTACCATTTCTTCATTGGTGACTTCCTGTTTGAACTATAAAAATACCATGCTATGCATGTTATGACCATTGCCTGTTTTCCTGGATTTACTGATTTTAGATACACCTTTGTTTTATTTGCCTTGTTGGACTGTCTTTTTGGTTTATTCGATAATACGCCTGCATTACAACTACCTCTATTCGCCTGCCGATTCGGATTGTTTGCTTGTGTTCTAATAATTTCCAGTACATGGTTCCTAACACCGTCTCCATGCCAGTTCATTACAGCTACATTATTTCATCCCTGTCACAGTAAGTTTGGAATTCACATATTTATAATTTTGACTAGAGGAATTAAGTAAAAAAATAAGTAAAATCAGGTACTATCACAGTTTCAGTGTCTTGAAATAAATCACATAAAAATTACACTATTGCACCAACTCTCCTACAGTACATTTGTAAGTTTGATTGAAACAGGGTTGAAAACCAATGTAAAACTGTCTAAAAATTACATTATCTAACATTGACCCAATTTAATAACAGCACACATCAATTATTTACACCCATTATTGAGACCAAAGTATTGTTTTCCTATACACGTGTTTAAATATAAAGAGTTCAGATCAGACAGGCATATTGAATCATTCCTCTTTTGAATGACAAACCTCCGACATTAATGTTGATGAAATACTGAAAGACCTGTGTGATGACCCTGAAACTGTTTGTGCTTGACTCCCGCAATTGGCCCTCATTGGAAAAGCATGTGTGAGATTTAAAGGAAGGGATAGAGAGCAGACAGCTAGTACATAGCAGAAAATAACGATTGTTAAAAATACTGTGATTTTAGACAATGAGAATGTGGAAATAAATGACCTTCAATGCACACATCTGGGCCTGGTTACATTTCAAAGCATAAATATTCACTCAATATAACAAGCATTCATATGCAGTATTTTAAGTGCTATTATAGCGTTTAAGAGTTATATTTGTCTGGAGCATCTTTTCAAAGGGTGCAGATTCAGATAATCACACAGATTGGTGGAAATAACGTGTCCCATGTGGGAGCACTGGATTCCAAGCCCCTCTTCACATGTGCTGGAGCTCAATTCATAAAGACCCAGATGTGTATGTAGAATCAATCGTCGTTCTCTCCTCTAAGATATTTAGAAAGTCTCTGTCCACACTGGACCGCATGTGTAGATGCCGTCACAGTTCAAAACCGCAGTTCAAATGAAATCAGACTGGACCTGATGTAGTGCATACTCCTCGTCACTGCGGCCTAGTCATACTGAAGGGTGCTAGAGATCACATTAGGCATGTCTTACTGTAGACACAAAATATAATTTTGCAAACTAATTATCAAACATTATTGTGTTCCAAATGGTGTCAGAATGCCATTCATAATGCAACATATGCATTGCGTTCTTTGCCTTGCAGCAAGGGGCGCTATAGCATGCATTTGCATAAACTCTCCTCTGCGGTCAGCATTCTCTTTCACTGGTGTTTTTACCAAAAGCATCGTTGGCCAACTATGTTCCCAAGGTCGATCATTACCAATTGAATTCAGTGATTTGGATTTGCCGAAACCATTGTTCCTACAAACATTTGCAAACCGTATCACAAAGTTAAGTGTTTGGAACTACAGCTCTCCACCTGTGGTTAGAAGCAGAGTTTCTTGGTAATTTGCATTATTTCAGTGATCTTCCTATACGCCTATATAGTTTTTATTTTTCTTGTCAGTATTTGTGACAGGATTTTCTACTTTCTTATAAAGCACTTGAAGTTCAGTCTTCTATAATTGCAGTATCTGTTTATCTTTTCTCAATTGCCCTCACCACCTTTTTTAACTTATTTTCAATCCAACAAACTTTTAATCATTTATTTTACACTTATTGTGTAGTTCCATCAATATTAAAATGTTAAAAGTTACACTTCAGAGAAAGTAGCTTGTTACACTACAAGCTACATGCCAACAGTACATCTAAAAGACTTATTCACATGAAATGTATCAAAGCCAGGGTGCAGTATACTAACATGCAAAACATGCTATCTATACAAACCCATGTGTTCAATATGCAAAATTAATGTTTTAATTGAATTTCTTTTTTAATCTGTTAATTCAGTGCAATAAAATATATTTAAAAACATTTGCTAAAAAATGATTCATATCCCTGGACCGTAGAAGTGCCCCCTGTTTTCAGCAGTTAGAAAAACTCTGGCTGTAATGTTTCGGGCATAATTTTAGTTAACTGGATGCATTGCAGATCTATTTTATGTTAAACGAAGTAATGCATTGTTACTTTGTTTTTAAAATGTGATTGTGATAACACTGTAATTGCTCTATATCTCCAATTTAATCTCAATCAGATTAAGAGGCAATTTAATTCACTTGTAAATGTAAGAGATCATCAGGATTTGGGCAAAGGTTTATAAGCGCTGGAGCAGATTTGAGCCAAATGTAGCTGCAATTGTGCTGGACGTCGCAATAGAAGCTCGTCGAGATGCATGTGGGGCCGTGAATGCAGAGCAGGTGCTGTCTGTGATTAGAGCGTCTGATTACATCATCACAGGCCAACCAGACGTACACAAACACTACATCACACTCAACACAAGCTGACTTGGCATGGAGCGAATGAGGGGATCCAAAAAAAGCAGAGCGAGCTCACGAGAATGCTTGGGCTTTTGTGTTTGCTGAATGTCACAGTTCATCATGCAGGAATACTCGAACAGGCCCGACCGGCGCTTTGAAGCTGGGGAGACCCGCCTCTGCGGCTACCTCTGATGTCACATCCAATATTTTGATTGCCAGATATTTCCTGGATTAAGATTGTGTTTGTCGGGCAAGAAAGCAACCATCCGTGGATTGTATATCAGAGAGCAGACGCTCTAATTACAGCATCCCACTTCAGTTAGCGGGCAGCAGATGAAATGGAAAGAAGCTTTCTCATTCACGGGCTGCTAGGCGGCGTTGAGAAACGAGTACAACACTCATTCAAACACACAAATCAACACTGAGTGTGTAAAAGTGAGGTGGATTATGTCAGGTTGGGCTAGTACATAGTTAATGCACTTTAATGGATTTAAAAGTGTACATGAACATTTGCACATTTGTATTTGTGGAGTGTCTGAATGTGAATGAGAGTGTTTGGCAGTTGGTTGGGTGATAGCGGGTATAGAGTTTGTGAAGTTTTCTCATTAAAGGAATCGTGTATGTTTATGGCACACATCCCTTTGATTGTGAGTTTACACAAGGGATAACATGGAATCTTAACTGGATTCTAGCATTTTAGAAAAGGAAACAAAAAGACATCAAATCAGGAAATATTTGGAAAATAACTGGCAAGATACTGTAGATATCATTCGAGTAATACTGCCCCTGACAGAGAAACACCAACATGATCACACAGGAAATCGACCTCATTCTGCCAAATAACTGACATGTAATGCCTCCGATGTGTTGCACAAGTAACTTCTGAGACATGGGTTCTGGTCTTGTGCAAACCAGGAAGTAATCGTGTTCACATAAAGAATGGTGAGTGTGATTCTGAGGTTGCATTTTTACTGTAAAATTAGCTGGGAGCTGAAGTGAATTCTTAAAGTCACAGTATGGATTTGGTGGTAGATTTGAGGCTCAGCAGACATCAGTCACAATACAGATACAAATGTGCCCTTACTGCACAGGAAATACTTGTCAAAGGATGTAAGTAGACTCACAGTTATGATTTAATCACACTGTAATTTAGCTGGAAGTTGAATTATTCCTTTGAGAGTTCAGTCCAGCTGAGGAGAATCAAAGTTTTGCTCTTTTCTCTGATGCCATCATGGCTTTACATTTTTGGAAAACACATCCCAGGTTAGCATCTGTCATCATGATGATATTTCTACATAAACTTCAAAATTGCTTAAAAACTATATTAAGGGGCCATTTTCCTTGTTATAAAATGAACGTGCCATTCAAAGGCTGACTGACACTGATCCACAAAACCCAGCCACTGTGTTTGTTATGGAAGTGTGACTTTGGCTGAACAGAAACGGTTTGTTGTGAGAAGATCTTAAAGAAGATGAATAGTTCCAGACCGCAGTGTGCTTGTGCTAAACCATGACTGTCCTGATGTTTTGTATGTATGTGTCACAATTTCAGGGCTTCTTATTAAGTGCAGAGGTCAGCCAGTTGTTCGATATTGGGTTCTTACCCAACGGCTTTCGCTATTGTGCAATGTCTCCGTGTTTATATACGTGGCTCCAGCTGAACGTGTTAAGATGCACTCTACAATATGGAAGAGCTCCCCCTCAAGCTCAGGCCCTGGACAAAACGTCCAGTTGTCCACCCTTTTCGATATCCCTGGTTACCGCTACTGGGCTGGGCTGCAGAAATGATAAAGTAAAGTAGGCAGTGATGTGGTGTTGTGGAGATGGTCAAATGCAAGTTTCTACCATAGTGTGACATCACTATATGGAGGAAGTAGAGAACGAGTCGTTTTGGCAGTTTTGTTTCAACAAATGTTCTTTTTGTGGTGAGGAGGAAGTTTTGAGTTCTGAAACTTTTAGTACTTTTTTTTATGGTACAATGAACTCTTATATGTTGTATTCCTCATGACATGACCTTTTTAAACTGTTATAACCAAACACTTCTAGCTAAAGTTTGGACAAACTTAAAAACTGTTTGATCTAAAGACTTATTCTTAAATGCTTGAAATTCATTTTGTAGATAAATATAAATTGTGCCTATACATATTCATTTCTTTATAAAGAGCATTTTAATTTCATATATACATTTGAAAATGCACATTTACATTTAGTCATTTACCAGACACTTTTGTCCAAAGTGATTTACACATGAGACACATAGCAAGCAATTTGTCATTTAAAACATCTGTAATACAGGACTGCCAAGTTCTCACAGTGGATGGAGTAGTAAAGATTCTAGCACAGAAGAAAAAGACAGACGGGGATTTTTTTTTTAATTATTATCATTAAATAGTTAGTGCATTTAGTGTGGGTTTGTTAATTGCTCAAGCAACAGATTCAGTTGCACTGTAAATCTCTGATGTAAATTTACAGTGAAATCTGAACAGTATTCTGCTAAATAAATGCCATTTAGTGCAATGCAATCTGGGAAAAACAACAGTTACTGTACACAGCACTTTAAGGGAATGCCATAATTTACAGTAAGCTTTACTTTAAACAGCTGAGTGAAAGAAGTAATGAAAAGAAGTACTCCTCGCTGCACACTGTTATCGATGATTTAGCATATTCTGGTGTATGGTATGAATTAGTGCGCATGCGCAAACCGACTGCCGACTGGTTGCCTTAGGGCAAGGCTTTAAAACGCATGTGCCAAACACCGTACTCAAGTTTGCTGCTTTGTTCACATTTTATTATTTATTTAGCGTACTTAACTTCCATGGTTTTGACCATTTTAAATGTCTCATTAGTAATTATAGAAAATATTCTGATCTCTATGCCTTATAGATCATCCAGTGTCTGTGGCAAAATATTTAAATGAATGTTTATCAATATCTTATATTTTATTGCATTTTACCATATACTTTTTTACCTTATATTTTTTGTGTTTGTGTACTGTTGCTTCAGCAATATTGTATGTAAAGCAATCATGCCAGTTGAGTACTTTCAAATTTTATAGAATACATATAGTAGATTAGCATCCCACATTTTGCACAGCACTTCATAATAAAAACACAACAACAAGCAGATGCATTGATAATAATTTTGTATTTCTATAACAGAGCTAAATGAGGGGTTGTTGATGTGATATTGTCACCTTACAAATTGGAACATCATCTATTATGAGCAGATACATACAGATTTTTCTTTTATTTCCATTAAGTATTTGAGGGGTTATTAAAAAACTTGCGCTATGTCACCAAAATACACACCGTCATTGTGTTACAGTCGGCACTGCAGTGAGGACCCACAGGGGACCCACTCACCTCCTCAGCCTTTTGTCAAAGATGTCTAGAGCTGCATTGATAAGGCAACCTCCACTGAGTAACGTAAATCACCATTTTTGTTCTGCGTCAAAATGTCAGGAATTGGCACACCACTATCCTTGTCAAGGAAGTAAAACTAAATTATTGTGTGGCATTCTCTGGTGGAATTTTCTGCCATTTAAAATAGTGTTATAACAAAGCTGTCGATAAGCCTCATATTTCTAATGTTCTAGCAAGCTAAAATTAGCACATGTCGGTATTTTGTCTCAGTTTACATTAACATTAGAACAACACTGTTGCTTTTGCTGGAAGATCATTTAGCGAGGTAATAATTGTATCCTAGAGCTTTCCACGTGGGCAAAAACAGCCATACAAGACTTAATACATTTTTTTTTCAAGACATTTCTAGAAACTTTCTGTAAATTCACTGTTTTGATGTTTGTTCCAAATGGTTGCAAAGAGTTAGATAATGTAAGTTTTATAATAAATTAGGTTATGTTTGTCACCAAATACAATTCATTTACTTTTTGTATTTATGACAAATGATCTCCCACTTAAAGGCTTGGTTTTCATTTTATTTTCCAAAATGTTTTATTGCGAAACTCTGTAGTAATAACTATGAAACAAAATTTGCATTTGTGAGGCACATTAAAATTCATAAGAATGTCCGGCACATCAAATGTGCTCCTTATTGCAACCACATATTCCAAAAAATATGTGTTTTCAAAACACGTGTACAGAGATCACCCAGCTAAAGACCAAAGGCCATCGGATGAAAGTGGCTTTTTAGGCCAGTGTACTGTTAATGACAGACTGTCTCGTCATGTGGATGTTTGCAGTGTAAACTGTGACAGTAGTTCCACTTTACTGTCTCACTTAAAGCAACACATTAGAGAGGGCAGGACAGTTCTGTGACAAAAGGTTCCTTGTGGTGTCTACATTTTCATCCCATTTATCAAGAACTCACAAAAAGAATTCTGTGAGAGATATTTCAAGCTCTAGGACCTCAGAGAGTGGAGCAGTTATGCAGGTGTTTAGGTGAACAAGCAGAGAACATGGGTATGCAAGAGAATGTTCTGGATGATGTTGATAGAGAGGAAGAGCAATCAGATGTTTTTCCTGAGTGTGCTGCAGGCAAAACGGTTCCTCCCATCTTCAGTAATCCAGACCATTATGGAGGATTTACAGGATGTTCATGATGTCAGCCAGTCTCATCTATTTCATAAGCTCAAAGAGAAGTTGGTGACTCTAGATGTAGGGTGAAATAATCTGAGGATCTTTTCTGGGAATGCAACATAAAAAAAATAAAAAATCTTTTTTATCAGTTTAAGTAAGTTTAGATACATTGAACCAGTTAGAATATGTCGCAGACAGAATGAGTAAGGAAAGGAATGCTTTGCCCAGTATGTACCATTACAGAGACACTCAGGTCACTCTTTCAGTGTGAATCAGTCAGGCAAGAATTGTATGCCCATAAGCAGCAGATGTTTTCCTCAACTCGACCAATGGACACACCGGAAGATTATATAGGATGGTAGCAGTGTTGCAGAAAATGCATTGTTTCAATCCGATCTAAAGTCCTTGGGCCTAGACTTGTATCAGGATGCCTTTGAAGTTGCTAATCCACTGGGATCAGGCAAGAAGAAGCAATAGGTCACGTGTGGATCAAGTGCAACTAGCTTCATTATGTTGAGAGCAGGATTAAAAATACTTTGTCCACAACAAAGTCTTTAGCTCTCTTATAAGAGATTTGGAATATCTAGAAGAAAATGGTTTGGTCATGTCTGATGGACAGGTGTACAGAGGCATGCTGTGTGCCATTGCTGGTGATAACTTGAGATCACACAATATTGATGGATTCAGTGAGAACTTTATCAAGACTTCTCACTTCTGCAGATTCTGTGACATTCATTTTGAAACATTCACTTCTTCTACATTGGCAAAAGCCTCAATCAGGACAGCTGAATCCTACGATAGCCATGTGCAGCAGTTGGTTACAAGCAGGCTTAAAGTCATCTGCAGGCATCAAATTTGATTCAAAATTCAGTGATGTTTTCATCTTCCATATATGCCAACCTTTTGTAGGCCATGACCTGTTTGAAGGTGTTGTGTCATGTGATCTGGCCCTGTTTATTAGCCATCTTATTACTAAGCAAAAGGAGTTCAGTTATGTGGAGCTAACCAGTCATATAAATCACTTTCGTTTTCTTGGCAACGTGATGTAAACCAAGTGATGCAAATCCTGGAAGTGAGAAACCAAGTGGGCATGCTGTGCAGAATTGGTGTCTACTGAGAGTTCTGGCAGTCTTGATTGGGACAAGATTCATGTGGCGCTGCCGAGATAACCATTGGTCAAGTAGCATACTTGAAAGTTTTGATAGAGGAGTACTTGCTAAGCAGAAAGGAAACTTTTCCAGATTAGCCACTGAAACCAAAACACCATTATTTGTCTCATTACCCAGACCTAACCATTCGCTTTGGGACTCTTATATGTTTGTGGACTCTACAATTTGAGAGTATGCATACATATTTCAAACAGGGTGCTCGTAAACTGCATAACTTCATCCCATTTATCAAGAATCCTCTTCTCCACTCTTGCTGAAAGGCATCAGCTTCTGCATGCTTACCTTAGTACTGGTTATATCCTCCCACCGTGTGTTGCCATTGAAAGAGGCACAGATGTTTTTGTACCAGACTACAGTGATAAGAAACAAGAATCAGTTGCCCCTCTTTGCTTTCAGCCAAGCAACACTGTTGCAGCACATGAAGTTACAGTTAAAGGCACACATCCTGGAGAAAAATGATGAAGGACTTGTCTTTGGAAGGATTAAGTACATTTTAATTCACAATGCTACTGCTGTTTACTTTGTCACAGAAAATTCCAATCTGTCCGTCTTGTTCATCAAGGGTTTATTGCCTCACAGAAAGTACAAACTATGTCTGCACTGATCATAAAATGCTACTAGACTACTGTCCTCTGCCAAAGTATAATATGCTTGGCTTGTCAGTGATCTCACTCCACCACTCTTTTCCATGTCTATAAGATGCTGGAACCTAGTGATCTGATCAGGGAGGCCATCCTCTCTACACTTCCCAGTATCCCTGTAGAGTCACTAGGTCATATGGTGGAGAGGTTGATACAGCAAGGGGTACAAAAGGAAGTCATGAGAAGGTGCAAAGCAAGAAGAGCGGGAAGATGGTCAAAAAGAAGGCAACATCAGTGAATCTGCATATCTGCACACTCATCAAGAAATTCAGTGACTTCAAGTGGGAATTTGTCTGATCTTACACACACACACACACACACACACACACACACACAATTTCACTCAGTTCCATTCAGATGCATACAACTACATTTTGATTATTGTCCCTTTGTCATTATTCATATTTATAGTAGTAGTATTACATTAAAATTCTTTAATAATCATTAAATACACAATAAATACTGTGGATTCAAATAGAGTTTATATCTATTGTAAATATAGTAATACAGTATACAGTAAAAAACTGTGTTGTGCTGCAAATTTACAAGAATACAGTGATGAACTGCACATTTCTTTCTAGTAATACACTGTAAATGATAATACAGCAAGGAACTTCTCGGGTTACTTAACCGTAACCCCTGTTCCCTGATAAAAGCGGAACGAGATGCTGCGCTGATTTAGTGCTTTGGGAACGAGAATACCCACGCCGCCGCACTGCGGATGTCCGGACCCCTTACGGTCATGTAGTTGTGCTCACAAGAGCGTGAGAGGTCTCAGACATGAGCTTGTGATGTTGACTCAAGGACATAAGAGCCCAGAGTGGAATGAACATCCAAACTATAAAATCTTATGAATGTGTCCCAGCCTGCCGCATCACAAACATGCTGCAGAGGGACACCTCTAGCCAAGGCTTAAGAGGAGGTGATCCCTCTGGTAGAGTGAGCCCTGATACCTACTGGCGAAGCTTTACCATGCACCTCGTAGGCCAGGGCAATAGCGTCCCTCACGGCATGAGCCGTCTGCTGGTCGCGCAGAGAGACAGATCTGTGGCTCGACGAAGCTCAGAGAAAGCCTCTTTGTCGACCGTGGTGCCCACACTCAGGTCCTTCAACAGATTAGCCTGGTACGCCTGTAACACTGCCATAGTTTGCAGGGCAGCACCAGCCTGTCCTGCTGCCTGATAAGCCTTCCCCACAAGCTTGGAGGTGGTAGTGCACGGCTTTGTGGGGAGAGTGGGTCTCTTTAGTGATGATGCCGAGCCAAGTGAGAGATAACCCGCAAGTGTCTCTTCTACCGGCGGGAATTACTGAATAACCCCATGCCTCAGCACTCACGATAGATGAATATGTCGACGTCGAGAGCACGAAGACACGGGAAGTATAAGGTTTCTTCCATGAACTAGAGAGCACATCATGGAGGTCATCAAAGAAAGGAAGGGACTGCT
This sequence comes from Xyrauchen texanus, assembly GCF_025860055.1. Classification (NCBI taxonomy): domain Eukaryota; kingdom Metazoa; phylum Chordata; class Actinopteri; order Cypriniformes; family Catostomidae; genus Xyrauchen; species Xyrauchen texanus. Next base: position 42,637,340 of record NC_068297.1, read on the forward strand.
ATAGCGTTCCCTTCATTCTTTTTTTTGGCCACCAGACTTGTTCATTTGGCCAGTCTAACTGTAGTCTGGCCACAGCCTGAGTAACCATCTTGAGTAATTCCTCAGCCTCTTTATTATTGTGCGTGGAAGGTTCAGAGGTTCAGCGTCCCCCTAGTGAACTGAAGTGTGCTTCAGGCTTACGAGAAGTATCAGCTGGATCTGGGGAGAGAGTGAGCGATAGGGATGGACCCGTCTCTCGCTCCCCAGCCAGATCTATGCGAGAGCCCCATAAAGACACTTACATACATGCATTTATCCAATTGGCAGACACTTTTATCCAAAGGACCTTACAGTGCACTTATTAAAGGAGTAATGTGCCTTGCCCAAGGACACAATGGTGGTGGCTGTGGGGATCAAACCAGCAGCCTTCTGATTACCAGTTATCTGCTCACTACACCACCACCACCACTCCAGACAACAAATAACTAAAATTGTTCCACCAGAACATCTGTCCTGAGCAGGATTAACTAACTGTGCTGAGATTTCAGGCCAGGGAACGATTTGTTATCGTACCGTACTCAAGTGGAAATGCTACTGGAACTAGGGTTGCCAGCTGTCCCGTATAAGCAGGTACGGTATGTATTGTGGCTGACATTTCGAAGTCCTATATGGAACCCCTTTTGTCCCATATTTAAGTGGGCGGAACATCCCTTAAAGTGTTGTGTCCCTGGATGGTGCTGGAACATCCCTTTCACTGGATGGTGAAACCTAAAGGGTGGGAACCCTTTAAGTGTTCAAAGTTGGCAACCATTACTGAATGGTTCCTCCGATGGTAGAGGCACTTTTTGTGTTCCTGTAGCTCAGAGCTCGGCACTGGCAACACCACGCTCATGGCTTTGATTTCTAAGGAACACAAATAAGCTGCATCTTAAATTAGAGTTATTGTATTTGAAGGACGCACTTCTTGGCCGGTAAAACAGTATGTTCTTTAGGTCTGCAGGTGAGTAGTATGAATAGATTTCTGACATACTTCATTCGGGAACATGGACATTGACCCGTAATCCAGATATATGATGTAGCTAGTAACAACAATTGTGAAAATGATCTACTCTTTCTTTGTATATATACTGTACTGTATATCACTTGCAGTTGAAAATAGTTTCTTTTTTTAAATCAGCATTTCAAACATGACTTCTCAGCTCCTGAGAGATTATGGGATTGTTAAGTGTCCAGTCCATCTGCACTTTGAATCACGCCGGAAATAGTAGGTCTTCCGGGTATTTGAGGATTCAACCACACTACAGTGACATACTGTTTTTGGCATACAGTATAGTAGGGAAGTATGGATATTCCGACGCAAGTGATACTAATAAAATGTATAGCTTGAATGCACTATATGTCACTTGAATTAAAATGTCTGCTTAATTAATAAATGTGCATTTTCTATTCTACATTCTATACAGCCTGTCAATTATAGTTAAAGGGATAGTTCCCCCCCAAAACAACAATTCTCTCATTATTTACTCACCCTCATGTTATCCCAGATGTGTTTGACTTACTTTCTTTATTTAACACATATGAAGAAAAATAAATAAATATCTCAGATCAGTATGTCCTTAAAATGCAAGTGAATGGAGATTTCTCTCCATGGAGAGTTCATGTCTGCAAATTCTAGACAAATTCTGAAGATGATCAAATATAACTGCCATAGTTCCATTTATGATATTCCATGGTTTTGATGACTTTACTATTATTCTAAAATGTAAAAAAAAATAAAAATAATAAAGAATGAGTAAGTGTCACCCTTGCAACCACCCAGAACAAGCTAGCAAGCTCCTAGGAATCACTCCAAAAAACCTAGCAACCACCCTGTACACCATAGTTACTTCCTAGAAACCACATAGGACACCTTAGCAACTCCCTGGAAACCAGTCAGAAGGTGCTAGCATTGTCTTGGCAATAACACACAACACTCCACAGCTGCAAAAATATTAAATCACGTTACAGCATTAATCGTAATCACTCTTCTTGAAAATAACGCTGATAGAGTTTCAGTCTAATGTGCAATATAAAATGTGCTTTAGCAGGTTTGGCCAGTTTGATGTCCATATAATTCATTCATGTCTTGGAGGAATCTGTCAGCTGTCTGTGCTGTGTTGTGTGTGTGTGTGTGTGTGTGTGTGTGTGTGTGTGTGTTGAAGATGCCTGACAGCAATCAAATCACTTCCTGTAGCTGAGGGGAAATAGTCAGAACAGCTTCAGGAGAATATTTGAGTCAGTGTCAGAGTAAACTGAACTCCACACCTTCACTTGACAACGTACAGCAGCATTTCACTGTATTTTCACACAACAGCAGCATGAAATTTTCAGAGCTTGTTGTTTTGTGCGAGAGCGGTTACATAGATACTTCATTAGCTGCTGTTCCTATGGACCACGATATGTCAAGAGCTGTCCGTCAACACGTAAAAGTAAATTGAAAAAAGAAAACCAGCCAACTTTCACATTATCTGATTTTCCATAAACATATTTTATAAACAATATTTTAAATGATATAACATTTCTGACTTCACTTCTAAAGTTTTTTTTTTTTGTCATAGCAAATGAATAGAAATGAATATATCATGGCAAACATACTGAAAATTAGCACCAGTCTGTCAATTCATTACATGATGAACTGTTTCCACACACGTGCAGTTTATGCAGCGTTCTGAGGCTTCTTCTCCATTCAGCTGTCCTTGTTGACCGTTCTGAGATGGCGCCGCTGTTCACTTATCCAAACCAGCCTAATAATTATTGCTGCGTGGTTAATCGAAATAAAATTGAAATCGCGATATGACCATGTGCAATTATTAAACCACAAATAGCTGCGATGAATGAAAGGAAGGAACAGTCTGCTCGCTTCAATGTTTATGTGCGCTGTTCTGTCTGTATTAGTGTATTATTACAGTGTTTTCACAGTGTGCTGTGCTTCACGGCTCCTTTTCGTAGAGTAACACGTGTGCTCCGAGTTTGGTTTTGTTTGCTTACATGTGCGGGACACGTTTTATTTTAAGTCAGACGTGCTGAAAAAATGACGAAAATCTTAAGGATTGACTTGTAATTTCCTCGCGTCTGTAGGTGCTCACTGTTTGACAGACAGGTTGCTTATGTGTGCGCGCTTCACTGCGCATGTGCTCCGAGAGTGCTCGTGATAACACGAGGGATACACGCCTAAATATCTTGGTGAGATATTAATGTTAACACAGGCAGTTACTGTATGTCTGAAGTGAACGTAAACAGTGAGACAAAAAAGCTGATTTATATGAAAATGTCGGAAGTTTAACATGATAGACCTGCTGCTGTCTGTGGTTACTACAACACCTCACTGCTCTTGACTGAATAACTTCAGAAGCTTTAAATATGATCAATATATTATAATGTTACAGTGAAGTCATTCTGAACATTTGTTTGAAGATATATACAGCTGTGAAAAAGTTGTTTTCTTAATTTTTTTTTTTTTTTTGTGTGTGTTTTAATTTCATTGCTTTTTTTCTTATTTTATTACAGTCTGTACTGGTCTTGAATAGTTACTTGAGAACTTTAAACACTTACTGTGCATAATTTACAAATTAGTATTATCGCTTGATACAGTATCGGAATTGGCATCAATAGTTGTCAAATTTCACAGCCAACTTCTAAAATGTAGCTGTACAGTATATTCTGTGATCTTGCTATAATAGCAAAGAAAAAGTGTTTTAAGATTCACTTTAATTTCACCTAATATAAAGTGGGTCCTAACCAGTTCTTGATTCCTCTCCGCACATCTCTGTAGCTCTGTGTCCTGATCAGTTTTATCACACAGACGTTTGAGTGTCCTAACATGCTGGTTTCTGACTGTCTGTTCTATAACCACCTAAGCATTCACAGGGTCAGGGGTCAACAGGTCACAGGTTGTTGCAAAGGTCATCAGATAGGCTTTTCATATATTATTCACTCAGTGTGTGTGTGTATGTTTGTGTGTGTGCTCTCACTGCTCTGTTTGTTAAGCACACATTTCCTGTGTAGAATGGAGCAGCGACAGATTTGGATGGATCTGATTGGTTATCATTTATATTGATAAAATACAGATCAAATATTAGCTGAAATGTTGATAGCCTCTTAAAGGAGTATTCCAAGTTTATTAAGCTAAATCAAACTGCTGCATTAGTAATATCTCGGCATAATACTGATTACCACAGGTTAGATTTAAGGAGGCTTTTGGCACTTACAGTAACACACACAAACACTGGTAGTCTATAGTGCATTCTAGAGCACCACAGAAGGTTTAAAAGCAGACATGTGAAGCTTGTATTATTGTTAAAGCACTCAAATGACAAGAATTATTGATTTCATATATTCTGTACAATTTTAGTTTAGTTTTAGTTTTTATTAATTTGCTATTTGATAACTGTTGTAGGCTGATGAACATGTAGTTATCTGTCACAAACTCCTATATGTGGATTTTAATCTGTGTTCAAATCCTTTTCTTGTGCATCAGGTGTGCTGGTTTTACATAGTCATGACAGGACAGGAAAAATGAGACATACCTTTGCTTTGATCATGTTAGTGTGTGATTTGGTCTTGTGTTAAACCAAAAATGAAAATTCTGTCATTGTTTACTCACACTCATGCCATCCCAGATGTGTGTGACTTTCTTTCTTCTGCGGAACACAAATTAAGATATTTAGAAGAAAATTTCAGCTCTGTAGGTTCATACAATGCAAGTGAATGGTGACCAGAACTTTGAAGCTACAAAAGCACTTAAAGTCAGCATAAAAGTAATCCAGTGGTTTAATCCATGTCTTCTGAAGTGATATGATAGATGCGGGTGAGAAACAGATAAATATTTAAGTCCTGTTTTAATATAAATTCTCCTCTCTGCACAGTAGGTGGCGAAAGAATGTGAATGACCAAAAACAAAAGAAAAATGTGGAACTGAAAGTTAATGTGGAGATTTAGAGTAAAAATAACTTAAATATGAATCTGTTTCTCACCCACACCTATCATATCACTTCTGAAGACATGAATTAAACCACTGGAGTCATATGGGTTACTTTTATGTTTACTTTATGTGCTTTTTGGAGCTTCAAAGTTCTGGCCACCATTCACTTGCAACAGAGCTGAAATATTCTTCTAAAAATCTTCATTTGTGTTCTGCAGAAGAAAGAAAGTCACATACATCTGGGATGACATGAGGGTGAATAAATGATGACAGAATTTTTATTAGTGGGGGAACTATCCATTTAAATAAATGATAATGATAAAGTCTTGTAGCTATACTTTTGAAATGATGTGCATCTAATGTTTATTGCATTGCCCCAATGATTTCTGTCATAATTGTTTCAGTGTAACTGCGATTTTGGCTTTAAAAAAGCTGAAAGACAAATTTAAATAAATTGTTGTTGTAATCAACAATATGACACAATTGCTGTAGATAGAGCTTAATGTGTATTTAACTCGTAAAATGCCTTTCTTTCTTTTAATAAATCCACAACTCCACATAACATTATTACAATGTAAAATCACAGAACATTTTAGTGTAAAAAATTATATTAATTGTCATACTGGCAAAAATATGAATATTAGAATAAATTGTCCAAGATACTGTATATTTGTACATTCATTCCTTTAGCCTTTTGGTCAAGGAGCGAGTTTGATTTTAGGGTGGATGGAATTGTATGATAAAAAGCCGTTAATTCAGAGCAGCTTTAGCATCAGAAGTCTGATCTGTTTGAGAAGTGTGATATTGTGAAAGATTCATCCAGCACTTTGACTTTAATTAGGTGGTATCTTTTGGGCAAATGACACTTGAACATAAAGGAATGATTATTTTTTAAGGTGTGCCGTTATGTGTGTGTGTGTGGTGCAACAGTGCCATCTATAGCTGCAGCCGTGGCACGTTTCCTCTGCATTTCCTCCTCTGGGTGAGTCTGCCAGGCCCTCCAGGAGCCAAAAGATCAGATCATTTTCTTCAGTTGACAATAATAAAGGCCATTTACTGTATATCTGTCTTTATGCAGTTCTGATGATCGCAAGCTGACAATGCGGCTTCAAATGCATCACTCTGTCCTGCTGTAATAATTCTTTTGTGTGTGTAATATGAGAATCTCATGCACTGATGGGATTGAACCCTCAACTCTGCGTTCACTTCAAAGTCTTTATTGTGTTATGTGGGTGCAGAATACCACAGAGATTGATGTTAAGCGTGCATCTCAACAGTGTGATTGCAGACAGAGCGTCGGCTTTACCTGACAGTGTGTGAGGATCAGAGTTTCTCCAGAGAGACCAAACTATAAGACGAGTGATATTCTGCACACTGATAACTGACTGCAGGACGAGACTGACTTCAGAGGTGTGTGGAAAATGACATCATAGTTTGAGGAAATAGTCATTAATCATCCCCCATTAAAGGGATATTTCACACAATATAATAATGCCTTTGTAATAACAACAAAAAATGATCATTCTGTCATCATTTACTCACACTCATGTTGTTCCAAACTTATGGCTGCCAAAGCTGAGCATTTACTGGTGTCATTTATAAGGTCTAATATCATTTAAATTCTCAGGGCAGGCGTGTGTTACGTCTAGTGGTATTTTCATGTTTAATTTTATAATATAGGATGAATATGGGCAAAGTGTCAAAAGACATTTAAGCTTGATCCACATAGTATCCATACGTATTTCATTAAATTATTATAAATCATTACTAAACTAATCTTTGGGGAGTATACAATTAAAGAGATAGTTCACCCAAAAATGAAAATTCTGTCATCATTTATTCACCCTCATGTCATCCCAGATGTGCATGAATTTCTTCTGCAGAACACAAATGAAGATTTTTAGAAGAATATTTTAGCTCTGTAGGTCCATACAATGCAAGTGAATGATGATCAGAACTTTGAAGCTCCAAAAAGCACATAAAGGGAGAATAAAAGTAATCCATATGACTCCAGTAGTTTAATCCATGTCTTCTGAAGTGATATGATAGGTGTGGGTGAAAAGGTTGTATTAAACATGCTTTCAAACAATAAAGAGGACAAAATCATCTTTTAAAAATACGTCTAAATGAAATTCATTTAGGGAGGGTTTATTAACTTTAATTTAGTAAAGAAATTCACTTGAAAAAAATATATTATTTTATTAGGGATGTGCCAATAACAGTTACGATGTAAAAAAAAAAAAAAAAAAGTAGCCATAGGATAGAAAAATAGGCCTGTGATGTAGCCTACAATAAACCTAATATATTCTAAACATGACGTGCACACAGGCTGAAAGATACTCGTTAAGCAGTCGTGATATTATTGTTTTCTAGGCTACATAATCAGAAGTTTAAATGTTTTGATGAGCAACTGCTTGACATGGATTATCCTGCGCTTGATAAAGTCTGCACAGTGGAAAAATAACGTACAAGCATACACAGATGTAAAGAACACTCAAATGTGAAAACATCTATAGGGACTATCAAACATTTCAGAATCTGATTTCTGCACCACCACCAAAGTGATTTCATAATGATTTCATACTGATTTCATAATGATTTCATAATGATTTCATAATGCTGAGCTTGTCTAGCGAGAGGACATTTTCCTGCACTTTGTGTCTGCTCCAGATATCCTCTTGTTTTAAATAATATTTGTATTATTAATTATATTTAAAATGTGAGACATTAATATGACAGTAATTTAAGTGCAGCCTCTATAAAAATATAAAGCCAAAAGTAAATGTGTAAAAATGATGATCAATTTGATGGGGGGGAAATATTATCTGACTAGTAATTCCAGAGTCGACTAGCAGCATCAGAACCGTTTAGTCGACTAGTCTCGCACATCCCTAATTTTTGTCTTGTTTTCAATTTAATGTGGTCTAAAAATACTTAAAACAAGATACATTTAATTGAGAAGCAGACTTGCTTTAAGAGAATATATATTAAATATACATTTATATATTTATAAAGTATATATATATAAAATTGGTTATAAAGTACTTGGTAAGACAAAATATACTTATATTCAAGATCTATTCTCTAAAAGCAAGTCTAAATATCTTATATGCTGCTTCTCAGGTGAATGCATCTTTTTTTTTTTTTTTTAAAGGATTTTTAGATATTTTAAAATATTTGTATTTTTAATATTATATTCAACATTCTCAGATAATAATTTTTTCTTCTGCAGCTTATAGCTGCTAAAATAAATGTACATTGTTTTAAAGAAGTTTTAGTTCCCCTACAGTCACTCACTCGACATTGTGTTGATGACTAGGGGTCGCTCTTAAGAGTCCCGAACACCTCCCATTCTTTGAGAAAAGGCCAAGGCCAGTTCAATGGGTGCCATTTCGCTGGGTAATTCGCCTCGGACATCCCGTTCCCCAGCATGCTTATTTGGCCCTGTCCAGTCCCAAAATGAGACCAGCCCACCTCACGGCCAGCTTGACATCTCTTTCGGGACTCTGGATGAGTCTTCGATTGCTGCATCGGAGAGCGCACTGCGATGTCGAACCTTAAGGACTGGACTGGGCTGCCACCTTCGGGTCTGCCCGCCCAATCTGAGGCCGATGCAGAGCTGACTGCCATGCTTCTTCGGGCCGCCGCGAGTATCGGGTTGGACTGGAACCTTCCAGCCTCCTTTAAGCGCTCGCGTCTCAATTATTGGTCCCTGAGTTCGGGGCGCCGCTCACATCCTCATGTGTTACTCGTGGAGGGGCACCTTTCCCTGCTCAAAACAGACTTCCTTGTTCATCCACTCTCGCTACCCTCGACGGCGGGGCGGCCCACGGGTAAACAGAGGTCCCTCAGGTGGATAAGGCAGTTGCGATATACCTCTGAATGCACCCGCAGAATGTCGCCACCAGGCGGGATCGTCTGCCAATCCCATCCAGGGCCAGATCCGCTCGTCTCTGGTGATCAAAGCCTACAGTGCTGCAAGACAGACCGCCTCTGCCCTGCATGCCATGGTCCTCCTGCATGTACACCAGGCCACAGCACTAAAAGAACTGCACATGGGTAGTGGTGATCCCGATGTGCTGCTGGAGGTGTGCTCGGGGACCGACCTTCGACGAAGGTTACGGCATTTGCACTCTGGCAGGCGATGTCCACCTTGTTGGTCCAGGAGCGGCATCTTTGGCTGAATCTGGTTGAGATGGACGTCGCGCCCATCTCCCAGATTTGACTCGTCTACTGGGCCGGTACGAGGACCCAGAAGCGAGACGTCAAGACCACTCTGTCCCATGGTGGAGGGCTGGGAGGTAACTCTTTTTTTTCTTTTTTCCTTTTTTTTTGCCACACGCCAAACAGGCTACAGTACACAAATGAGCAGTCTCCTCACTCCATGGGTCACGTAATCGGTGTCCACTGCCACTGTTGCTATGACCGCCGGACACAGTGCACCCGCAGCCAGGGCCCCACGAATGCCCGCCACACCTACGCCAACTGGTTGTGATGAGTATCAAGGATGGCCCAAGAAGCCCTCTTCCTCAGTCACTAACCCGCCCTATGCCGGTTTCGCAGAGCAAGGTAAGTGCTTTGAGCTCCCCCTCAGCACAGCCGCCTTGGGTCGAAGCAACGCTCCCCAACATGGCGTTGCCTGCTCCCACCGCCGCAAGGCCCCTCCCCCAGGTACATCAGGTGCAATCGTCTCCTTACTGCCCCTAGCCCGGAACTTGGACACTTGGCTAATGCTTTCCAACCAGTCGCGGTGGCTGACCAGGACCATCCGACTCGGCTAAAAGATTCAGTTCGCCAGGCTTCACAGAGCACACGAGCGGAGATCGCAACCCTTCTTCACAAGAAACATAACCGCATTAAAGACGTGACGCATTAAATATAACAGCATTAAAGACGTAAAGCATTAAATATAACAGCATTAAAGACGTAAAGCATTAAATATAACCGCATTAAAGATGTAACACATTAAATATAACCGCATTAAACATGTAAAGCATTAAATATAACCGCATTAAAGATGTAATGCATTAAATATAACCATATTAAAGATGTAACGCATTAAATATAACCGGATTGAAGATTAGACATTAAATATAACTAAATTAAAAATGGAACATTAAATATAACTGCATTAAAAATGTATCACATTAAATTTAACTGCATTAAAGATGTAACACATTAAATAAAATGTTTGTAATTATATAATGTATGCAAAAAGATCCATTTAAAAAATGTTAAATAAAGAAACGTTTCCATCCCAGAGTCCGATTATAAAAAATAACTGGTTTAATCGTTGTAAATGTGGAGTTATATCCTTGTGGTTTGAGTACGATGATTGAAGTGTACACTCACGAGTCGCAACCAAATGCAGTGTTAATAAAACATAGAGATGAAACTGTCCCAAATAACAAAAAATCAAACCTCAGAGGGGGGTAACAAAGCGACGTGCCAAGCACGGGAGGGCCATTTTACCGCTATCACACGCATCAGGAAAGGAGTTCTTTTCAAACTCTTATTCTTATTCATCAGAAACCACCACCACCAGTCAGACGTTCCGTATTCCCGAGTTCTACTTGCCAGTGTGCCAGCGCGTCTATCCCGAGGGGAGCCTCCGCTAGGGAGTACCAGAGCGAGCAGTGGGAGGTCTCTTGGGGAACAAACAGAACTACCTGTGCCTTGCCAAACCACTCCCAAATTAGCTGGACTGCCTGGGGGTTGAGCCTCCACTCTCCGCTGAACGTGCCCTGTCACGGTTGCCCTGTCATGGCATATGAGTGGCATGCAACGACCAGAGTCGCTGCTGGCTCCAAAGCAGGAGATAGCAGGCGAGTTGCGATGTGTGAGGAGAGCGCACACCATCTTGGTGATTTATGTACGCTATCGTGGTGGTGTCTGAGCGAATCAAGACATGCTTGCCCCGAAATAGCGGGATAATCTTCCGCTGGGCAAGATTTTACAGCAGAAAGCAGGCTTTGTCGTGGTCCCGCATCTCGACCAGGTTCAGCCACAGATATCGTTCCTGGACCATGAGTGTAGGCGTTGCCCATCTGAGTGCTGGCGCTGCGACCTTCGTGGCCCAGAGGGCGTGCTGGGGGGTGGGTGGTTCGTCGGGATTTACCCGCCGAAACCGAGCCCGCTGCACTCCCCAAATTGCCTTTATTGCCAGCTGCGCCAGCCTCAATCCCGTAGGAATGAGGTGCAGCTCAGGGGGGAGGCTGAAGTGGCTTTATCTTGGAGGAAAGAAAGCCGCGACCGCAACGTTGACATGGTTATGTTCTCGCACTGAGAACATGATCCATTCATAAAACGCTGCCTGCGTGTAATCGCAGCCCAGGCACGTGAGGCAGCTTTTATGACCGTCAGAAGCGGAGAGATATCTGCTGCATCCAGGAACTTCACAAAGGCGGAAAGACATCCTTAAAAAGATGTGTCTTTTAAAAGATGTTCAACGCTAATGTGTATACTCTTTTAGAGGAAATATACATTTTAACTCTTTAAGGAAACGCTGACGAAGAGCCCAGGGACAAAGCTGCACTGCCGTGCAGAGAAGGAGAAAGCCGCTGATATGCGCTGCAGATCCAACAGCAAACGCTCTACAGAGGTGAGTGGAACAGTGGAGATCTCAGCTCGCTGATTGCACAACCGCTCAGCTCCGAAGAAGAAATCTGAATGAACAGATGCATGATTCCCTCCCTTTATACCCGTATGTCCGGGGGAGGGACATGCAAATTCCGTCTGCCAAATTCTCAGGTTCAGAGGTAACTGACGCCTTCAAGAAAGTCCCCTATTGTTGCTTAATTCTACACAAGGTCGAAGTGAGCGACAGACGGGGAATAATGATTCTCTTGAAATCTTCACGCTCAGTCTTGACGATCAAAAAGCATCTTCTCAGTTTTATGCATTTTTTTGTCACCTACCAACAGAAGAACTTGAATGTTGGATACGTTTGCATGTGCCACCTTTATGTTAAGGAAATTGTTTCAATATTAGGGCGAAAACTGAATTGAGGCCCATCCAAATGTAATTTCCTGGCTATGCCCTTGATATTACATACTGTATGTTGGCATGTACACAACATAGTCTGAGATCTTGATCAGCCATCCATAAAACCCAGGAGATCTAACAATCATTCATAAACAGCATATGTAGCAGTTTAAAGATCACAGCGACACTTCTGATTAAACTAATGGAGGATGTGTAATGATAAATATGCTTTTCTGTGTGTACGTTCAGCATTTAAGATACGTTTTTCAATCATTCTCTGCTCCCACGTTGAAAACACAACCCTCGTATCCTCTGTGTATATCATGTTTTCTGCTTGATGAGTTCTCTGAGACAGAACAATCTGAAGGCAGATTTACACCTGTAAAACCAACTCTACAGTATATGGGTCATTCTCACAAAACTTCTTTTTGAGTATCCCCTTGACTGTCCAATTAACATGATTCTGTTTCCTAAGAACATTTCTCCAGAAAGTGTTTCTGCACCTTCTGCTCAGTCCTGTGATGCTGTGACGTTTCCCCTTTAAAAATCAAAGACGTGTAATAAATAAATAAGAACATCATCAAAGACTTTTTAAGCTCATTCTGAAGTATTTACACTTATATTAGTCGATCTCAGTAGTTCAACTCTGTTTATGGGGAAAATCAAGAATAGCGACTGTAAATATGGTGTGGGGCAATACTATGTTCTGAAACCATTATTATCATTTGTTTTTCAACCCTGTAATTGGGTTGTTCAGTTATGCTGTGACTTTTCAATATTGATCTATCAGATCATTATATTATTGGCAGAGACATCATCAAAGGCTTTTTGGGCACATACTGTATTATCTACACTTGTTTTACCCTCACCCAGCTCAATAATTCAGCTATGTTTCTGGGAGAGAATCAAGAAAAATGTATTTGTTGGCACAAAGCAAAAGAATACTGACAGTAAATATTGTGTGGTGAAATGATGTTTGCTACTTTAGATGATTTTTATAGTTTTTTTTGTACTGATTTTCAACCCTGTAACATTCAACCCCAAAGCGTTTAGAATGTAATAGGGTTGACACAAAACATTGAAAACCTTCTGTTCAGTTCTAAAGACAATATTGAACTTTCTGACCAACATATTAAAGTGAGTGAAATCACACAGTGAAGACTTTTTGAGCACATAGTATTTACAGCTTACGTTAACTGTGCTATTGGAAAAAATAAAGAAACATTGTTGCACCTCATTCACTAATCAATCAAATGCATTTCTTTTGTGTGTGTAATCTGTGTATATATACAATACCGGTCAAAATTCTGAAACAATTGACTGACATGTTTCTCATGATGTTAAAAATCTTTTGATCTGAATGTTAATGCTTAAATGTTTGAAATAGTTTTTTAGACAAAAATATAATTGTGCCACCATATTAATTTATTTCATTGTAAACTAAAAATGTTTTAATGAAAAAGAAAAATGTTTTGAAATGAATGACTTGGACCGAATAATAAAGAAAAGAAGCCAATAAGTGCCCAACACAGATGAACTCCTTCAATACTGTTTAAAAGCATCTCAGGATGAAACCTCAAGAAGTTGCTTGAGAAAATATCAAGAGTTCATGTCTGCAAATTCTAGACAAAGGGGGACAACTATGAACATGATCAAATATAACTCAGTTTTGATGACTTGTTTTCTAAAATGTGAAAAAAAAAAAACACCACAAAAAAAACTCCACAAAGAATAAGTAAGTGACCCTAAACTTTTGACCTGTAGTGTATTTGCACCAATGTAATTATTATTTTTTTTTTTGCCTGGTACTGATATCGCTTTAACAAAAAAACTAGAGACCAATACTGATATTTTGCTATTTATTTTGTCATCTGATCACTGTTTTGGTTAGAAATGATGTCTTAAAAGTGTACAAAAATGTACAAAAGCTAACAATAAATCAATTCCACTGACCATGGATTGGATCAGATCAAAATTTGGACCACAAAAGTAATCCATGTGACTCCAGTGGTTTAATCCATGTCTTCAGTAGTGATATGATATATGTGGGTGAGAAACAGATCAATATTTAAGTCATTTGTTTTTGGACCATATTTATTGAACTGGAGTGCTTAAAAAACAAAGGTTTGTTTTAAGTGATCAAAAATAACAAAAAAACAAAAAAAAATACATGTTTTTTGTTTTGTTTCACTGTGAATTTTAAAACGCTTGGAATCACACATAAAAACAGTTTTTATGTTAGCATTACTTTCAAGATCTGTGAAGAAAACTGAAAATGAAAGAGAGAAAGAACACAAGACGAGTATTGAAGAGCATTGCTGTGAGATTCTGTGGCACATAAAGACCGTTTGAGCTTTCAGAAGATTTTGAAAAACAAAATATCACTTGCACCATTCAGTTTGAGGGCATTTCATTTAAAGAAAAGTCACATTATTTGACATTAGTTAATGCACTAATTATCATGATTGAACAATCACTTTTTACAGCATTTATTCATCTTGATTAATGTTTATTGATATATACAGTGGGGTCCAAACATCTGAGACCACATGGAAAATCTGGGATTCAAAGTCTAATTTAAACTGGGAAATAAACATACAAATGTTTGAAATTTGAACAATTGAAAACAAATACAATTTGACATCAAATGAATAAAAAATAAAAATATCATTATGCATTTATCAAATAAGCAAATAGTTGTTTGTAAAGTATAGTATTGTTCATTGTTAGTTCATGTTAATTCATAACGCAATAACTAATGATCAACTTATGTTAGAAATAAAGATAAATTTGCATTGTTCATTTATGTTAACTGTTAATCTTATCGTTATGTCTGTCAATTATTTGGCTTGGTTGTTTGAGGATGAAAATGTAAATTGATTTACGTAAGTCAGAGTTTGATGAGAATCATTTTTGTAAGTGCTTTTGTGGGACGGCTCGTGTCATGCGTGCTCTGTCACCTTCAGATGTTCAGACACTTCCTTTCGCAAATCAGTCGGAGCTAAAGCTGCTCTTTAAGATGTCTCGAGGGGTCGGCACTCTGCTCCATTATTGACATGAGCAGACGGGCGTGAGGCCTCTGAGAGCGTGTCCCATCAGGCCCCTCCAAACACGCGTTTGTTTTCTCTCTCCCTCTCCGGTCGGACAGACTTTTATCCATGTGCTTCAGAAGGCCGCACAGCTGCAGGTGTCCAGGTGGAGTTCTCAGGAACGGGGGCCGCACAGATCGATCGCACGTGTGTGTGGAGATGTCAGGAAGAGAAACAATCAAACCTGTCTCTGATTACTTCCACAGTACTGCTGTAACAGAACATAAAAGAAAGGGATCGCTTTAAACCTGCTTAATACATAAATGATGACCTCTCGGGGTCACTCCCGGGACGTTGGCGATCAATACGGCAGCTAATAGAAGAGCGCTGTACCTGTTTGAGAGCAGCAGGTGGGGGTGCAGTGGCAGAAAAGCTGTAGGATCTGTCCTCATTACATAACCTGCTGCTCTATTATGGGCATTTTTTGTTTTTCTGTTAAAAGGAGTACCTTACCCAAAGAATGTAATTCTGCCATTATTGGGTCTGGGTATCTCAGCGAGTACTGACGCTGACTATCACACCTGGAGTCGCGAGTTTGAATTCAGGGCGTGCTGAGTGACTCCAGTCAGATCTCCTAAGCAACCAAATTGGCGCGGTTGCTAGGGAGGGTGGAGTCACATGGGGTAACCTCCTCGTGGTCACTATAATGTGGTTCTCGCTTTCGGTGGGGCGTTTGGCGAGTTGTGCGTTGTGTGTGGATGTCATGGAGAATAGCGTGATGCCTCCACACGCGCTTGGGCTCCGTGGTAACACGCTCAACAAGTCACGTGATAAGATGGAAACTGAGATTTGGAAACTGAGATTTGTCCTCCGCCACCCGGATTGAGGCGAGTCACTACACCACCACGAGGAGTTAGAGCGCATTGGGATTTGGTTGTTCCAAATTGGGGAGAAAACAGGGAGAAAAATATATAAATAATAAATAATTTACCCTCATGTTGTTCCAAACCTGTATCCTCTTATGTTTTCTTTCCAACTTAAAGGGGATATTTTGAGGAATGTTCATGTAACACTTTTCCATACAGCAACAGTTCATGACCAGGACTGTGAAGACCAAAAACACACAATACATTTTTGATTATACTTTTGTGATGTACATTTTTGCTTATTTCCAAGATATACATTTAGCAAAAATCAATGTAGATTTTTGCATTATATATATATTGTTTTTCTTATATTTTCAGGATCTATATTTTTTATTCTATTTTTACAATCTATATTTTTTTATGAATTTTCAAGATTTAAAATGTTGCTTCTATTTTTGAGTAATCAGTGAATAATGTCTTGGGTTTGTTCATAAAACAAAGCTATCGTGTGATTTTAGAAGAATATAGAGTAGTGCACGAGTCATATAGACACATTTTATGATTCTTTTATGGTGTCTTCATTGTATTTTTGTTTTTCCCTTTTGGCATTCTTGGTCACTATGAACTGTTGCTTGGAAAAGAGCTGCATGAAAATTCTTCAGCATACAGCTTTGGAACAACATGAGGGTGAGTAAATAATGACAGAATTTTCATTTGCGGGTTAACGATGCCTTTAAACACAGATAGTTGTGTATGGTGAGGCAGTGTGAGGCTGCTGTTTGTTTGTCTCTTGGGAACGGCTGAGCGAGAGTCTCTGATAATGTCAGATGTGTGTGTGTGCTAAACCAGCATCAGATCCGCTAACAGTCCCAAACGCCAGATAAAGCATCTAGCCTAAAGCGCTTGTAATTTGTTTGTATTTTTCTGCCTAATGTAGTTTGCTCAGTCTTGTTTAGTGATGATGGAAAGTGATAGTGCTTATCTTGCTTTGCCAAGGGCTCAAGCATCTAACAGTAGTTCAACATGGTTCCAGTAGTGCCGTTCGACTGGTTCGATGTCGGACCGAAGAGACGAGCTGTACTCATGATGACCTGAAGTTATTTGCATTAAATCACAGGAGAGATTGTTATTGATCCAGAGCTGCTCTGTGTTTCATACCGTCTCTCTCTGGAACAAACGCACATGAACATCAGGGAAACACTGAACTCAAAGGAAAAAGAGAGTCGGAAAGCGTTCACGTGCTCGATTGCCCCTCTCCAGATGATCAACATCACGCATTGAGATCAGAATTGTATTTGTTATTTGCAGATAAATGATTCAGGTCACAGCAGTGATGGAAAATAACAGAACAATCTTTTCAACCTAGTGTGCAAGATTAGGATTTGTGTGTATCTAAACATAGCTTGTTGAAAATAGTAAGTCAACATGCTGGATAGTATATTTCCAGGATACTGCCATTGAGTTTTTAAGTATGCACCCTTGTATGAGTCTCTTTTGTTTATTTGTCTAACCAATGTTTTTCCTGGGTCAAAAATGGTCTGTTGTGGTGACACGACCATTCACACGCACACAGTTGGTTTATTACATAATTGCAATGAATTGATATTTAACATAATTATGTATTTGTATTTCATTTTCACTCTGGATATACTTTTTATTTTTCTATCCAAGCACCTTTTTTACTTCAAGGGGACATCAAACAACACCAACTTAAATGAGTGTAACTTAAAGGATTAGTTCACCCAAAACTGAAAATTCTGTCATCATTTATTCACCCTCATGTCATCCCAGATGTGTGTGACTTTCTTTCTTCTGCAGAACACAAATGGAGATTTGTAGAAGAATATTTCAGTTCTGTAGGTTCATACAATGCAAGTGAATGATGACCCAAAGTGATATGATGAGGGGCGCTTTAAGGTACCTCTGGGCCCATGTTCTCACTGGTCTGCCGAGGTCCCCTTCAAGTTGTTGGGAGTTAACTGTTGTGCATTGAACAAGCACTACCCAGATGCCTTTAATGGTTGCGCAATGTCACCATGTCAACAAACACGTCTCCCGCTGAAAGTGTTTAAATGCACTCATCCTGCTGGGCCCCGTGGAAGTTGTAGGCCCCTGGGCTTCAGCCCGTAGAAGCCCGTGCGTTAATGCATCCCTGGATATGATAGGTGTGGGTGAGAAACGGATCAATATGTCCTTTAAATATTACAATATTACTCAACTGGAAAAATAAAGACCAAATCTCAATTACACTTTAGCTACATTTAAAATATACAGCTACCTTTATAAATCAGTTACATATATTTACTCAAATCAGACCTGCTGTAAGATTAGAGGGGGTCATTTTTTGCTTGAAATTCTGCTCCCTTGCCAGTAGGGGGCAATATGCATGAAGAATGTGAATCACCAAAAAAATATGAAGAAGAATATGAAAGTAAAACGGGTTATGTATGTAACCTCCGTTCCCCGATGGAGGGAACGAGACGTTGTGTCAGAGAAGCGACACTAGGGGTCTCTCTTGAGCGCCGATATTCACATCTGAACTATGAAAAAAGGCCAATGAGAGTTGGCAACCAGTATTTGCATGTCCCGCCCCCGGACATACGGGTATTTAAGCGGCGCAAATACGGGAGTTCATTCAGAAAATTTCTTCGGAGCCGATGGTCGTGCATGAACTCTGCTGCGAGTTACACACCAAGTTCCTGTTTTAATCCTCTGACGCTCTGCATGCTGTTGGATTGACGGCGCATAACAGCGGCTGTGCATTCTTGCCCCTGGGCGCTTCCACAGCGCAGACAACTCGAAAGAGTTATTCTAAAAAAGTAATTTTCGCTCTAAAAGAGCAAAAACACAGCGCCGTTGAATGTCCTTCTCAGGACGCGTCTTTTTAAAGACGATTTTCCGCCCCGGTGTAGTTTCTGGATGCGTTGATTCTCCCCACCTCTGACGGTCATAAAAATTGCCTTGCATTCCTGGGTTGCGATCACACGCAGGTAGCGTTTTATGAATGGTCTATGTTTTCAGTGCGAGAACACAGTGGTAACTTTTACGTTGTGCGTGCCATGGCGCCATGCTTGTCTCGGGACTCGAGTCTGGAGCCAGTGCTGAAGTGGTCTCATATGCATCAACCCCAGTGGCGCGACCGCCGCGGAGGATGCCATATGCCCCAGGAGCTGTTGGAAACGTTTTTAGCGGGACCATGGCGCCTGGCTTGAAGGAAGCGAGAAGGGGAACTTAAACTGTAGCGAGGCATTTCAGCACTGACTGAGCACGCTCGTTGGAGAGACGTGCTGTCATTGAGACTGAGTCTAACTCCAAACCGAGAAAAGAGATGCTCTGGACCGGGGTGAGCTTGCTCTTTACCCAGTTCACCTGAAACCCCAAATGGCCGAGGTGTTTGAGCACCTGGTCTCTGTGTGCGCATCGTAATTCCCTCGAGGAGGCCAGAATGAGCCAATCGTTGAGGTAATTGAGTATGCGTATGCCAGCTCCTTGGAGCGGGGCCAGAGCCGCCTCTGCGACCTTCGTGAAGACGCGAGGGGACAGAGACAGGCCGAAGGGGAGGACTTTGTACTGATACGCCTGGCCGTCGAAGGAGAATCGAGACGTGGAAGTACGCGTCCTTCAGGTCTATCGCTGTGAACCAATCTAGATGCCGGACGCCAGATAGAATTTGTTTCTGGGTGAGCATTTTGAATGGGAGTTTGGACAAGGTCCGATTGAAAACTCGCAAGTCCAAGATCGGTCGTAAGCCGCCGCCTTTCTTGGGTACAACGAAGTAAGGGCTGTAGAAACCCTTCTTTATTTCGGTTGGAGGGACAGGCTCTATCGCGTCCTTGATTAAAAGGGAGGCGATTTCTTCGCGCAGGGACTGAACGTGTCTGTTGTGCACTGCGGAGAAATGAACGCCCATGAAGGAGGGCAGAGACCTGGCAAACTGAATTGCGTAACCGAGTCGAATGGTCCGGTGCAGCCATCGCGACGGGTTGGGCAGTGAAAGCCACGCCTCTAAGCACCGTGCAAGGGGCACCATGGGGACGGGTTTTTTGGACGTACCCGGCGGGGCTTCGCAGGGGTGCTAAACAGGTAAAGCGGCGTCGGGGGGCAACGTGGCACCCAGAGGCTCTGGTGCTGAGAACAAACTCAAAGCGCTTACCTTCCGCACACCCGGCAGGGGGTGGGTTCGTGACTGAGGAGGAGGTCTAATGCTGGCGTCCTCTGAACTCGTCTGAACTGGCCGGCCGGGGAACCAGTCGTGGGGCTGAGGGCGGGGGCACCGCGTCCGGGAAGCCGGGACTGTTGAGGCCTGAAAGCAGAGTGCCGTGAGAACGACATTTGCGGGCCATGTGACCAGAGACATCAAGAAAATAGCTCTATAGTGTCTAAAGAATTTAACAAAAAATTCTCCTTCCGGCCCTCCACCGGGGGACGGAGTGGTCTTACCAGCTCCGGAGCTACTGTCTCGGTCTCTGGGTCGGTCATCTCAGGGGCGCCTGGGAGCCTTCTGTGTCCTCAAACAAGCAAGCGTGCCGGGGAGGCGGGGGGTTTCGAGGCGGTTTACCCGGCGAAAGCGGCCAGTTATTCTCCCCAGATCGTTTTCATCGCCCGCGCCGCCTGCCTCAATCCCGTAGGAAGGAGGCAAGACGCGGGGGGCGGCTGAAGCGTTTTTTTCTCACTACAAGAAAAAGCCTACGACCGCAATGCTGTCATGGTTATGTTCTCGCACTGAAAACATAGACCATTCATAAAAACGCTACCTGCGTGTGATCGCAACCCAGGAGTGCAAGGCAGTTTTTATGGCCGTCAGAGGTGGGGAGAATCAACGCATCCAGAAACTACACCGGGGCGGAAAATCGTCTTTAAAAAGACGCGTCCTGAGAAGGACATTCAACGGCGCTGTGTTTTTGCTCTTTTAGAGCGAAAATTACTCTTTTAGAATAACTCTTTCGAGTTGTCTGCGCTGTGGAAGCGCCCAGCCGTGCACGAATGAGAAAGCCGCTGTTATGCGCCGTCAAGAGAGACCCCTAGTGTCGCTTCTCTGACACAACGTGGAGAGAGCAACAGAAGGGGAACTTAAACTGTAGATTGACTGGGCAGAGAGGAGATTTTATATTAAAAAAGGACTTAAATATTGATCTGTTTCTCACACCTATCATATCACTTCAGAAGACATGGATTAAACCACTGAAGTCTTATGGGTTACTTTTATGCTGACTTGATCTGCTTTTTAGACCTTCAAAGTTCTATCAATTTAATGTGTTAAGAATCAACTTTAATTAACACTTTATTACTATGACTAGTTATAGTACAGTAAACGTGGCAAGATGGCGCCTGTGCTTGGCGACGCGTCTGTCACTTTTCTGCTCTCACGTACATTTGTAATCCTCATCGTGATTTTACTTGTGTCAACCCTATCAACTACCAGCTATGTCTCTGCAATTATACAATATGATCGGGCCGCACTGTTCTGCATTAAGGAACATATGCAGAACTTGTACACCTGGGACAGATGTTATGAGTTTCTCCCTCCAAAACTGGAATGCCAAGCGCCACCGCCAGAATACCTGCTGCTTACCCGCGCCGCGGCAGGAGAAGGAAACGAGGATCCAGGGCTGGGGTTCAAGTCAGGAGGAGAAAGTGGCGATCCCGTGGATTTTCGCCTGGGCCAAACGGATCCAGAGCTCCCGGAGTGAGCGGTGCCTGAGGCCGGTTCCGGTCTGCGAGTCCGATCGGGACGCGGCTTGTGCGTCGTCACCTGTGTGGAGCACCTCTGACCGGATCTTTCCCACCCGGCCTGCTTGCCATCGTGTGCCCCGTCATCGTACCCTGTGCCCGGTTACCTGTCGGACGGATCATGCCATCCAGCCCGTCCCAGGACAGCCCTCGTCACGCACGCGCTCTATCAGGATTGCACTTATTAACGCCAGCTCCATTGCGTAACAAGGCTTTTACTCTAAATGACCATTTCACAAATGAGAACTTGGATGTTCATTACGGAGACTTGGCAGAGGGAGAACGAACACTTCCATCTTAAAGAACTATGCCCTCCGGACTGCTCCGTGTTTGGGACTCCTCGGCTCAGCGCGACGTGGAGGCGGTCTTGCGCTGGTCTTTCGTGACTATTTTTGCTGCAGTTTGACGGACACAGCTTCTTTCGACTCATTTGAGATGCAGATGTGTAAGGTTGGGAAAACACACCCCTATTACTGTGTTTTAGTTTACCGACCTCCGGTCCTGCACGCACATTTCTTGATGATTTCTCTGAGTTTTTAACGTCTATTATAAAACTAGATCGCGTTTTATTCCTTGGGGACTTTAATCTGCATATTGATGATCCCACTTGTTTGATTGCAGCTGAATTGTTGACTACCATGGACTCGTTCAATTTTGTACAGCATATTTCTGGCCCCACACATAAAAAAGGTCACACGTTAGATCTGGTCTTCTCTTGTGGCCTAACCATAGATACATTGAGTGTGGAGGATTTAAATATTAGTGACCATTGTTGTATATCGTTTAATTTGTCACTTATCATGATGCCTACTGTCTGCAATGTTATAACACAAAAACGCATCATTAGTGAGACAACACTTAGTGATTTCTCTGCCTCCTTTGACTCTCGCCCTTTTGCTGATTGTGAGAATGTTGATTCATTTGTGCAAAGTTTCAACAACCACTGTCGGTTAATTTTGGATACTGGTAGCGCCTGTTAAAAACATTTCAGGGTCACATAAAAAAGCCCTCCCGTGGATGAATAATAACATTTGTAGTTTTAAGAGAAAATGTCAGTAAGACAGAGCGTCTGTGGAAAACAACTAAATTAGAAGTACACAGACTCCATTTAAAATATATGATACTGGATCTGAATGAGTTGATACAGCAGGCTCAGCTCAGCTTATTTTTCCAAACTTATGTCAGGAAATAAGAAAAATCATAAAGTCTTGTTTGACACCATCGAAAATCTAACTGCACCTTCAGCTCCTCTTGTGCCTGTGTACACACATGAAGACTGTAACAACTTTTTGTCATTTTTTGTAAACAAAGTACACGACATTAGGGCCAGTGTCAAAGCCCCCTAATCACTGTGTGTTTTACTGAATGCTCAATGGTGTTATCTTGGTCGTCTTTTACTCCTGTTAGCCTACAGGATGTGAAGACATTAATAGGAAATATGAAACCAACTTCAAGCCCCGCTGACATTGTTCCAACACCACTGTTGTTGAAAATGTTTGATATCGTTGGCCCCTGTGTGGTAAAAATAATTAATTTGTCACTTACATCTGGCTCAGTCCCCAGCTACTTCAAACACGCTGTGGTAAACCCGATCCTTAAAAAGCCCAATCTCGACCCTTCAGAACCTAATAATTATAGGCCCATATCAAAACTTCCATTTATTTCAAAAATTTTGGAAAAAGTAGTGGCATGCCAGCTGACTTCCTTTATGGAGCAGCACAACCTATTTGATATTTTTCAGTCTGGTTTCCGGAAAATGCACTCCACTGAAACAGCTCTTATCAAAGTCTCTAGTGATGTGATGATGGCAGCGGACACTGGCCGCTACACTGTACTTGTACTTCTCGATTTGAGTTCTGCCTTTGACACGGTAGATCACAGTATACTGATCAACCGGCTTCAAAATGAGATGGGACTATCTGGATCTGTCCTACAGTGGTTCTCTTCCTATATTCAAGACAGAACCTTTAATGTTTCTATAAACAATGTACAGTCAGATGTGACCAATTTGTCCTCGTGGAGTGGCACAAGGGTCAGTTTTGGGGCCTATTTTGTTTTTACTGTACATTTTGCCACTTGGTCATATTATGGGTTGTTTTAAGGATGTATCGTATCATCTTTATGCCGATGATGTCCAGTTGTATTGTTCTTTTAATGATGCTGAGTTCCATCGATTGTCACTGTTCTTAGAGTGTGTGTCCTCTATCAAAGACTGGCTGGCCACAAACTTTTGCAGATAAATGCAAGTAAGACTGAAACATTGATCTTTGCTCCAGACCATAAGATCCCGGTGATCAAACAGCACCTTGGCTCCCTTGGCTCCTCTGTCAAATCCAGCCTCAGAAACCTGGGGGTTGTGTTTGACCAGGCCATGTCTTTGGAGATACACTCAAAACAGCTTGTCCGAAACTGCCTCTATCACCTCAGGAATATCTCTAAGATAATGTAAAATGTTGTCAAAGAAGGATCTGGAAATTATTATTCATGCTTTCATATCAACTAGACTTGATTATTGCAACTCTGTCTTTACCTTCATGAATAAGTCTGCTGTGAACAAGCTGCAAATGGTTCAAAATTGTGCTGCTAGACTTTTAACTGGTGCCCCAAGAAGGTCTCATATCACTCCCGTTTTGTTGACTCTCCACTGGCTCCCTGTAAAATATAGGATTGATTTTAAGATTTTAGTGCTGACTTTTAGGGTATTAAATAGTCAGGCCCCACAGTACATCAAGGTCCTTTTGAGTCAGCACTCCTCTAGCCGCACTCTTCGGTCTTCTGGCCAGAACCTTCTTATGGTCCCCAAGACTCGTTATAAAACCCGTGGGGACCTGTCTTTTCAGTCTGTTGCCCCCAGACTGTGGAACGCCCTGCCCCTGTCTCTGCGTCTGGCTGACTCTGTTGACTCTTTTAAAAAGATCTGAAGACTTGTTTATTTAAGAAGGCTTTTGGTTGATGGGTTTTAACTAGTGTCACTTTGATTTTACATATGTATTGTATATATTTTTATATTGTTTATATAAGATTTTGCTTTTACCTTTCTCGTGTACAGCACTTTGTGATTTTATCTGTGAAAAGCGCTTTAGAAATAAACTTTACTTACTTACTTACTTATAATATTCAGACCCTACTGTACCCATGAGTAGAGCACTTTACTGAGTTGGAACTCTGCTTTTACTTTAGATGATTTCTATTCAATCACATATCATGTTTTCCTTTCATCAGACTCAATGATCTACATCATCTAAAGGAAAATATAGCCAGTTTATTTCCTAATATCAAACATTATCCAAACAGAACATGGTAGCAGCACTATTCTTTAAGAAAAATGTGCAGTCCGTGGGCATGGCCGTGACGTTTTGGTATTTTCACGCAAGCATGTGCTAAGTCTAGGCACAATTGGGTCTGATGTAATTGTGTGCGCAAAGTGCTAATGGGCGGGGTCAAGTGCAATTTAATTCTGAGGTTCTTCTCCAGTTATTCCTTTGTCTCTGTCCTATTATATAGTCCATATCCTCAAACACCAGCAATATAAACAAACACAGCACATTCAGAAGAAGTTGGTTGTGTAAATGGACTGTGTGTAATGAACTAGAAGAATAGAAATATGGACTTACGTTCTTTTTATATGTTTAGAAAATGTGATTCTCATCAGGATTTGGATGTATGCTCCATTAAATTGTAGGGAATGTAAATATTATTAATCATATTAATCTACTGATGCACAAATCATGGCTAGTATTGTCAGTTATTGTATCGGCACACACTTCACTTCTACTGGTCGATTTTGATTTTGAAAAAGTAAATTAATTCACTGATACATGAAAAAGATCTTTCTAAATTCAGATTACTTGTCAAACGAAACAAAAAATATAATAAAAATTAAGTAGTGGTAAAAAAAACATTCCGCATCCATACATTTTACCCTCTCCAACTTCTTTCACCAGCTGCTGATCAAGCATGTACATTAGGGGTGTAAATCGCAAGTTTCTTAATGGTGCGCTCTTATATCAATTCTCTTACGCCTTGTCCTAACCAGACGCTAGGCAATAAGATTCCAGCGACATGCAATCGGTCTGTCCACACCAGCTGCGACAATACACTTAAATGAGGATTATTGACAATAAAATGTAGAAAACAGAGCAATTACAGACAAAACAGTTTGTTTATTGAACGCAACTAATTTTCTCACTGAAGCTCCGTATGGGCATTCGCTATATACGGTATGCCCCAAGGGGATAAATACACAATCAAACACACACACAGGGCAAAGTTACTTCATGAATCACATCCTTGTTCATTTTGTTACGATTGTTTATGTTCCTGTGGTCCTCCTGTTGTTATCTCACCAATCTCCACATGACAGGGGAAACAGAGAGAAAGTCTGAATGAGCCGGTATGCCTCCCAAGTCAAGTCAAGTCAAGTCAAGTGGTTTTTATTGTCGTTTCAACCATATACAGTTAGTACAGTACACAGCAAAACGAGACAACGTTCCTCCAGGACCATGGTGCTACATAAAAACAACAAAGGACCAACATAGGACCACATGAGACTACACAACGAAATAAAATACCTATATAAACTACCTATATATACCTATATAAAGTGCACGTGCAAACATGTGCAAAAAGTACAGGACAGTACAACAAATTACTGACAATGAACAGGACAATAGACAGTGCAGCGCCGACCAGTACTCAGTAGTGCAAAAAGATGACAGTTTCTAAAATGTAAACATAACATACTATGAGATAATGTTCTATGCACATAGCAGTTATTGAGGTAGCAGACAGTTATAAAGTGACAGTTATTAAAGTGCAACTCAGGGCACGTGTGTGTCAAACCAGTCTCTGAGTATTGAGGAGTCTGATGGCTTGGGGGAAGAAGCTGTTACACAGTCTGGCCGTGAGGGCCCGAATGCTTCGGTACCTCTTGCCAGACGGGAGGAGGGTAAAGAGTTTGTGTGAGGGGTGTGTGGGGTCGTCCACAATGCTGGTTGCTTTGCGGATACTTTGTTTTTTGTAAATGTCTTTGATGGAGGGAAGAGAGACCCCAATGATCTTCTCAGCTGTCCTCACTATCCTCTGCAGGGCTTTGCGGTCCGAAACGGTGTAAGTCCCAAACCAGGCAGTGATGCAGCTGCTCAGGATGCTCTCAATAGTCCCTCTATAGGATGTAGTGAGGATGGGGGTTGGGAGATGTGCTTTCCTCAGCCTTCGAAGAAAGTAGAGACGCTGCTGGGCTTTCTTGGTGATAGAGCTGGTGTTGGGGGACCAGGTGAGGTTCTCCGCCAGGTGAACACCAAGAAATTTGGTGCTTTTGACGATCTCCACAGAGGAGCCGTCGATGTTCAGCGAAGTGTGTTCACCTTGTGCTCTCCTAAAGTCAACAACCATCTCTTTTGTTTTGTCGACATTCAGGGACAGGTTGTTGGCTCTACACCAGTTCGTCAGCCGCTGCACCTCCTCTCTGTATGCTGACTCGTTGTTCTTGCTGATGAGACCCACCACGGTCGTGTCATCGGCGAACTTGATGATGTGATTCGAGCTGTGCATTGCTGCACAGTCGTGAGTCAGCAGAGTGAACAGCAGTGGACTGAGCACACAGCCCTGGGGGCCCCAGTGCTCAGTGTGGTGGTGGTGGAGATGCTGTTCCCGATCCGGACTGACTGAGGTCTCCCAGTCAGGAAGTCCAGGATCCAGTTGCAGAGGGAGGTGTCCAGGCCCAGCAGGTTCAGCTTTCCAATCAGGTGCTGGGGAATGATTGTGTTGAATGCTGAGCTGAAATCTATGAACAGCATTCGAACGTATGAGTCCTTATTGTCTAGGTGGGTGAGGGCCAGATGGAGGGTTGTGGTGATGGCATCATCCGTTGAACGGTTTGAACGATACGCAAACTGCAGTGGGTCTAGTGAGGGGGGCAGCTGGGTCTTAATCTGCCTCATGACGAGCCTCTCGAAGCACTTCATGGTGATGGGTGTAAGTGCGACGGGACGGTAGTCGTTGAGGCAGGACACTGAAGACTTCTTCGGCATGGGGATGATGGTGGTGGCCTTGAAGCACGTTGGAACAACGGCGCTGCTCAGAGAGATGTTGAAGATGTCGGTAAGAACATCTGCTAGCTGGTCTGCACATCCTCTGAGCACTCTGCCAGGAATGTTGTCTGGTCCAGCAGCCTTCCGTGGGTTGACTCTACGTAGAGTTTTCCTCACATCTGCTGTGGTAAGACAGAGCACCTGTTCGTTGGGAGGAGGGGTGGACTTCCTCGCCATCACGTCGTTCTGCACTTCAAACCGAGCGTAGAAGTCGTTCAGCGCATCTGGAAGGGAGGCATCTTTATCACAGGCAACTGATGTTGTCCTGTAGTTGGTGATGGCCTGGATGCCCTGCCACATGCGCCGCGTGTCACCGCTGTCCTGGAAGTGACTGTGGATTCTCTGGGCGTATGCGCGCTTTGCCTTTCTGATTGCCCGTGACAGTTTGGCCCTAGCTGTTCTTAGGGCTGCCTTATCGCCTGCTCTGAAGGCGGAGTCTCGGACCTCAGCAGCATGCGCACCTCCGCAGTCATCCACGGCTTCTGGTTGGAGCGTGTGGTGATGGTCTTGAGAAAGTGACATCATCAATGCACTTGCTGATGTAGCTGGTCACTGATGCTGTGTATTCCTCCAAGTTGGTAGAATCGCCATATGTTGCAGCCTCCCTGAACATGTGCCAGTCAGTACACTCAAAACAGTCCTGAAGAGCAGAGATGGCTCCTGCTGGCCAGGTTTTCACCTGCTTCTGAAGCGGTTTTGTGCGTCTGACGAGCGGTCTGTATGCTGGAATTAACATAACAGAGATGTGGTCTGAGTAGCCGAGGTGGGGGCGGGCTCCACCCGGCACGCGCCTGGGATGTTTGTGTAAACAAGATCAAGCCGTTAGCCCCTCTCGTTGCAAAGTCCACATACTGATGGAATTTAGGGAGCACTGTCTTGAGATTTGCATGGTTGAAATCTCCGGCGACAATAAACAGTCCGTCGGGGTGAGCGTTCTGCAGTTCGCTCATAGCCCCATACAGTTCACAGAGCGCTTCCTTAACATTAGCGCTGGGGGGAATGTAAACCCCGGATATGCAAACAGTGGTGAATTCCCGTGGTAGATAAAAAGGTCTGCATCTAACAGTCACAAGCTCCAACAGCGATGAACAGTAACTAGAGACTAGCATAGAGTTCTTGCACCATTCCGTGTTGATGTAAACACACAAGCCACCACCGCGAGTCTTACCGCAGAGAGCTGTATTTCTGTCGGCACAAAACGAGGCGAGCCCGTCTAGCTGAATGGCGGCATCCGGAACTCTGTCGCTGAGCCACGTCTCCGTGAAAACAAAGACGCAGCAGTCTCTAAACTCACGCTGCGTAGCCTGCTGGAGTCGGATATAGTCCAGTTTATTGTCCAGGGAGCAAACATTTGAGAGCAGGATAGACGGGAGAGCCGGCCGGCTAGGGTTTGTTTTTAGCCTAGCATGGACCCCGCCCTCTTTCCGCGCTTCGCTTTCGCACACCGCTTACGACGTCCTCTCCCCCGGCCACCGGCATCAGGCGACGCCGAGGGCTGGAGGCCTGGTCTCCGCAGCAAGCCGAGTACGCGTAGCGCCTCCTGCAGGTCATCATGCAGCTTGGTTTTTGCATGAGTCTTATATTTGAGTAGTGTCTGGCGATGGTAGACACGAACACTGGTTGCTCCGATGTCCATGTGTTGCAAAAGTCTGGCTTTTTTAACAAAAATAGCACCATTGTGGATCCGGAGTGGCCGCTGCGTGCTACCGCGCCGCCATCTTGGATCAAAAAAAAAAAAACATGTGCGTGTGTTTGTGTGTGTGTGTGTGTGTGTGTGTGTGTGTGTGTGTGTGTGTGTGCACGCATGCGAGTATGTGTGTGTGACAGAGCTCCGACTGAAGAGAGACCCCAAGCACAACATCTGTTAGGTGTGTGACACCCTCTGCCTAAATCAAGTTGTTCTGAACCAGCTAGTGTGATGCTGCTTTTAATACACTGCAATAAGAATCATTTTAGACCCATTTGTTGACTTTGCTGGCTGCAACGACGTCGGAGACCATTTAAAAAAATAGAAAGCCCTGTTGCTTGTCGTGTGTCACGGCTGATTAGGACAAAAACTCTGGTTAAGATAGAAAAGATACCTTTTATCTCTTGTTGTGGCATCGCATCATGTCTTGTTAGAACATGGTGTTAGCCAGCACTCTTAGAAGAAAATATTCCAAATAGAACCCAAAAGGGTTATATTGCTCTCCTCATATTTGTAACCCCTAAAAGGTTCTATATAGAACCATTTTAAAGGGTTAAGTGTCTAAAAAAAGAGTCTTTTGGATACAACAAATTAAACAAAACTTCGCTTTACTTCAGCTATCTTCATGTCATCAGTTTGATGCCAACTATCCACAATGAGGGGTCTGAATGCCATATGAAAGATCAGGTTGAGGATGGATGTGCTGATCCCTGAAAGTAAGAGAAACATTTAATAGACCTGCTGTTAGTATGCACAGTAATTAAAAACAGAAAGAAATTGGTATATGTCTAAATTACATCTTAAAATGTACCTGAAGGAAAGGAGTATTATGTTTTCCCTGCCCATGCTGCACTCCAGAGCCAATGTGCACAGAAATTACATTTTTTTTATACTTGATGCAATGCAAAATAATGAGAAATAATAGAAAAAGTTTGAGCTCTCTAAAAAGTGCAAATCCAGTATCCACATTGGGACATCCACACCAAAATAAGGTACTTCTGTCAGAGAGCGAGACAAAGGGACCCGAAACAGAGGAACAGTTCAAAGGATTTATTTGCAATAAATAATAACGTAAACTGTGCTAGCGAAGACTGGAGATCCTGGCATAGGCTGCAGTAGAGGGAAGGAGTCTTGTGAATGAGTGTGCGCCGCAATCGCACAATGGGCAGATCTGTGAAGTCTGTGTTCATAGACGAGTGTGTGCATTGTGAAAGTCAGGAGCAGATCCGTAGGAATCCTCCGTAGAAGCATAGTGAGGAGCAGAGACTAACACCCAGCAGATTTGAAGGTAATCACATTCCCAACACACGGGCAGAGAATCCTCCGTTGAAGATTTGTGAATGCAGAGAACAAGTGTACAGCAAGCTGGAAGGTAACCACACTCCTGACATGTGAACAGAGATGGGCAACCAAACAGATACACGAGACAGGACCAACTAGGCAGAGAGAGTGAGGTAAGTTATTTCACATCAAGCAATAATCTAGCAAATACTGAAAACATGAAGGGTTTAAGTAGGGAGTGAATTAGAGGAGAAAGAGGTGTTGCTAGCATGCTAATTATTAGCATGACCGACATTCCTTTGGGAACAATCAATGTTCCCATGTAAACGCTGATCATGAAAATAACAAAACAAACAGAATAAACTGACAAACTCACTGGAGCCGTGACCCGATAAACTTGGGACCCAGCTTACGTGAGGGGATGCGGACTGGAATGTCCTTGGAGGAGAACCAAACCTTCTGCCTGCACACGTAAGCTGGGGACTTAGCCTGGTGCCAGTCTGCTGACCTCTTAACATGGGCACCAGACCGAATGAGGGCTCCTCTGGCAGCTTTCCAGTTGTTTCGGCACCTCTGTAAAAATGCATATATGGACAGGACCTGAATATCAGGCTCTTGAGCGTGGAACAAAGGGGGTTGGTAACCGAGGCTACACTGGAAGGGCGATAACCCCATAGACAATGACTGCAAGGAGTTGTGGGCGTACTCATCCCAGTCTAAATAATCGCTCCAAGAAGATAAAGCGCAGGGTCTTTTCCAGTTCCTGATTCGCCCGCTCTGCTTGCCAATTTGTCTGGGGGTGGAACCCAGAGGACAAACTCACAGTAGACCCCAGCTGTTGACAGAATTTTGCCCAAAAACCTGACACAAATTGGGGGCTTCTGTCAGAAACCACATTGACCGGGAGGCCATGAATGAGGTTGTGGTTAATGACTGCTACCGCTGTCTCCCTTGTTGTGGTTAATTTGGGGTGGGGAATGAAATGAGCCGCCTTCGAGAACTTTTCCACTAGAGTCAAAACGACTGTGTTGGGGGCCTGGGTAGCAGAGCAAGTAAATATGCTGATTACTGCACCTGGAGTCGCAAGTTCGAATCCAGGGCATGCTAAGTGACTCCAGTCAGGCTTCCTAAGCAACAAATTGGCCCAGTTGCTAGGGTGGGTAGAGTCACGTTGGGTTAACCTCATATGGTTCTCGTTCTCAGTGGGGCACGTGGTGAATTGTGCATGATTCTCCACAAGCGCTATGTCTCTGCAGTAATGTGCTCAACAAGCCACATGATAAAATTTATGGATTGACTGTCTCAGACACGGAGGCAAGTGAGGTTCGTCCTTCGCCAGCCAGATTGAGGCGAGTCACTACGCCACCACGAGGACTTGGACATGTAAAAATTGGCGAGATAGGGGGAGAAAGTCCACAAAAGAAAAACTGTGTTGCCATGGGACGGGGGGAGACCAGTAACAAAATCCATGACTATGTGTGACCAGGATCTCGAAGGGACCGACAGCATTTGGAGGAGCCCGGCCTTGGGATTACAGGAGGTCATATTAGCCATGCAGATGGCAAGCACAAGCAATGGCCACCAGAAATGCTGTCTAAAATGTAGTCCAGATGCTAATCTGGGTGCGAGTCGCCCCTGGATAACATTGGATGAGTGACCCCACTATAGGACATGTTTCCAAACTGATTGCAGAAAAAATAACCAAGCCATTGGGTACGTGGCGGGGGCATAGTGTTTTGTAGCGTGGCACAGAATTTTGCCTCCACCTCCCAGGATATCACCACTCGAGTGCCAGGTAGGATGGTATCCAGTGGAATGATTGAGGTCTCGATTTTGAAACATCGAGACAATGAGTCGGGCTTGAAGATTTTAGAGTCTGGGCGACACAAAAGGGTCAAATTAAAATGAGTGAAAAATAATGCCAGTGAGCCTGTCTAGAGTTGAGGCGTTATGCACTATGGATGTACTCTAGGTGCTTATGATCAGTCCATACGACGAAAGGTACCCCCGAACCCTTTTACCAATGATGCCACTCGCCCAAGGCCAACTGGGTAGCCAGCAATTCTCAGTTACCGACGTCATAGTTCTGTTCTGCTGGTGTTAAGCTGTGCGATAAAAGTACACGGATGCATCTTTCCGCTCCAACACCAACCTCAAATGCATCCACCTCCACCACTAACTGACTTGCAGGGTCAGGAGTTACCAGAATGGGTATGGTAGAAAACCACTCCTTTAATTTAGAAAATGTTGCCTCGGCCCGCAGGGACCAACAAAATTCAGTGTGGGTGGAGGTGAGATTCATCAGAGGCACGGTGAGTTGGCTGTAATTTCTAATAAACCTCATATAAAAGTTAGTGAACCCCAGAAACCTCTGCAATGCCTTGCAAGTATCTGGGGTTGTTCAATTTGAGACAGCTCTGACCTTAGGAGGGTCCATGCGCACTCCCTCAGACAAAACGAAAAACCCCAGGTATAGAACCGACTGTGCGTGAAAAGCGCACTTCTCCATCTTGACAAACAGCAGATTCTCAGTCACTGAACACCAGCCTGACATGCTGAAAATTCTGAGAGAAGATCAGAATATCATCAAGACAAACAAACACAAAATAATGTCTCCAAGCATGTCATTTACGAGCCCTTGGAAGGCGGCGGTGGCGTTCACCAATCAGAAAGGCAAAACCAAATATTCAAAGTGCCCTCATGGGTGTTAAAAGCCGTCTTCCAATCATCCACCTTCCTAATTTGCACAAGATGATAAGTACTGTGTAGGCACAACTTTGTTGCAAGAGTTCGAAAGCTGAAGATTGAAAAGGATATTGACTCTTCCCCGTGATGTAATTTATCCCTGGATAATCTATACAGGAAAACAATCTATACAATCTATACAGACTAATCTATACAGAGCTATCCTTCTTCTCCACAAAGAAAAACCCCGCCCCTGCTGGTGACGAGGAAGGGTGGATGAGACCTGCTGCCAGAGAATCTTTAATATACCTGTTTATGGCCTCCCTCTCGGGAGCCGAGAGCGAATACTGACATCCCCGAGGAGTCGAGGTGCCAGGAAGCAATGCTATTGCACAGTCGTATGGGTGATGAGGAGGAAGGGGACCAGCTGCACACCACCCTCAAGTCATGGTATGTCAGCGGTACTCTGGATAAATCCACCAGTTCATCCTGCACAAAACACAAGACTGGACAGGGGAGACAACAGAATTAAGACAGTATGACAAACAGTTAGGACTCCAAGCAAGAATGGTTTTGGTTGAACAGTCTATGTGTGGGCTGTGTGTTACCAACCAAGGATGCCCCAACAGTACTGGTGCCGATGGAGATTAGATCAGGTAAAAGGACAGCTACTTTGAATGATTACCAGAGATGAAGGTGACTGGCTATGTGGACTGGGTGATAATGGACAGGGGTGAGCCACTGAGGGTCTGGGCGGTGATAAATTCATCCAACTGGACAATGGGAAGCCACCATTTGAATCCAAGTCAATGTTCATAAAGTTCCCTTTGGCTTCGGAATACAAAAGGGCTGAGACCGTATGACAGGTAGATCCATATGCAGCTGGGCCGGGAGAAGTATATGACGTCCGGGGCTTTGTCCAAAGGTGTTGCGTTTGCCAGTAACCTCTTTCCAACTGATGAAAGGTGTCTTTTACTGGACAGGAAGCAGAGAAGTGGCCAGACCAGGCACAATAAAAGCATAGTCCATTAACGAGGCATTGCTGCTTCTCTTTATGTATAATCTGGGTTCTCCTGACTTGCATAGGCTCAGTGTCAGGGCATGATTCTGGTGACCTGGCTGAAGTAGTGGAACGGAGGGAATGACCAGCCACCTGAGGAGGTGGAGAACAGCGTCGATGTGGAGTAGGGCCAGGCATTGCTTGACATGGATATCCAGATCCACCAAATTGTTGAAATTTGAGGGCAGGTTAGATTTCATCCTGGATGTCGTCAGAAAGCCCAAGCAGAAACCGGTCTCACATGGCATGGTCGTTCCACTCACAAGAAGCAGCCAGGATGTGAAACTCGATCGAGACTCGTCAATCTCCTAGAGACTGTCTGGATAAGATCCTCGCCACCTCCCAACCATGAGCCGAGCGACCCAAAACTCTGCAGAGCTCTGTGGAGAAAGCGTGAAAAGAGGCACAAAAAGGTGTCTGTTCTCCCACATGACAGTCCCCCATTCACCGGTCCTTCTGGTGAGGAGTGTGATCACCGGATTGAGTAGCGCATGTGATCCCGCTCTGTGCTCTCCTAACTCTGGAGCACAAACGGGAAGCCTGCTGGACTCACGCACTTGCATTCTCCAGAGAGCGCGTGCACGATAATCATGTGAAACACAGATGCATGTGTCAGATGAGAAACTTGTTTAGAATGCAAGATGAATGTCATTGAATGTGCTTCAGTGGCCTGAAATTTAACTTGGGTGGCCACTAAAAAATTTTCAGTGACTGAAAAACTGTAACGATTGGGCAAGGCAGGCAAATCAGGAACACACGAAGACGACAATGTTGTAAGAACCCAAGTGCAGTTTAATGAACAATAACACAAGATACAAAAATAAACTAAAACAAAGACTATGACACAACAATACCGGATTAACAATCACAATACATGCGGGCAATAAATACAAGATAGCATGACAACCACTGGAAAGACTGAACTAATTACAAGGACACTAGACAATTAAACAAGAACCAATGACAAAACAGAACTTTTGAACAGATAACAAGACCAACAAAACGTCTAGGTTACGGCTCAGCGACGTGGCAGGGGAGACACAACGTCTCGTTCCCTCCATCGGGGAACGGGGTTTACATACGTAACCTAGACGTTCCCCTTCTGTCGCTCTCTCCACATTGTGTCAGAGAAGCGACACTAGGGGTCCACTTATAAAAGTGCCATGTGCTGAGCCGTGTACGTGAACTGCTGATACAGGAGCGAGCAGGTATTCTTACGTGCAGGACGACCAACTGTATCAGGCTGCACGTACCCTTCCCCAATGCCCCAATTAAGCCATCAGAATTCCTTATCGTTACCCTGGAGGGGGGAACAAGGTGCTGGCCACCAACCTGGGAACGGGCCAAGCCTGGCCGGGCCTCTTTTCTCTCTATGTTTCTCGCATAGAGCAACTAAGGCCGGGGCCCTTACACGCATTGAGGGAAGGGGGTCTTAGCCCTTATTCAGGGCGGAGAAGACCCTGCGGAGGCCACGCCTACCCAAGAGGGGAGGAAAGTTTAAGTGGCAAAACCATCAGAGGCCTGGTTAGGGCCTATGTGGAAAAGTCGGTCCGGTGGTGGATCCAGCCTCATAGAGGGGGAACATACAGCATGGCAACTGAGGCAGCCGTGACTGCCTAAGGGAAACACGGGAGTCAGCTCGCCAGAGGGGACAGAACCGTTGTGTTACACACAGGGGGAGACCGAAGGAGGCCTTACCTGTGGAGCACCTATACCAGTACAGGGTAGCTTGCGGTACCCGCAGTGGCTTGGGTCGGAGAGTTCCTCCGCTGAACTGCAACCCACGAGGGCTAGGGAGGAATCGACCAGTGTCCCAAACCTGAGATCTCCTGGGAATGAAGGCGCACTGTTTCCCCTGGTTAGGGGGAAGGGCACTAGGTGCAAGCGATTCACCCGGTCAGATCATGGGCATGCCACCGAGTTCTACGGGCTCGGTACCTGAGAAAACACGGGACGATACTGACTCAACTCAGAGATTGTAGAATCTCACAAAAGTGTTAGGTGATGCCCAGCCCGCTGCTCTACAATTGTCTGCTAGGGCAGTGCCCCTAGCCAGTGCCCATGAGGACGCAACACTCCTGGTGGAGTGAGCTCGGACCCGCAAGGGGGGGGGCACGGCCTGGGTGTGATAAGCCAGGGAAATGGTGTCGACAACCCAGTGGGCGAGTCTCTGCTTGGAGACAGCGTTCCCTTTCTGCTGTCCCCCAAAGCAGACGAAGAGCTGTTCAGAGCATCTGGTGCTCTGTGTGCGGTCCAGAAACCCTTCTTCATTTCGGTTGGAGGGACAGGCTCTATCGCGTCCTTTAATAGAAGGGAGGCGATTTCTTCGCGCAGGGAGTGGGCATGTTGGCCGTGTACTGCAGAAAAATGTACGCCCACGAAGGGGGGCAGAGACCTGGCAAACTGAATTGCGTAACCGAGTCGAATGGTCCGGTGCAGCCAGCGTGACGGGTTGGGCAGTGCAAGCCATGCCTCTAAACTCCGTGCTAGGGGCACCAAGGGGACGGGTTTATTGGACGTACCCGGCGGGGCTTCGCAGCAGTGCGGAACAGGTAACGCAGTGTTGGGAGGCAACGTGGCGTCCCGAGGCTCTGGTGCTGAGAATAAACTCAAAGCACTTACCTTGCTCCGCGCATCCGGCGGGGGGCAGATTCATGACTGAGGAGGAGGTCTGATGCTGGCGTCCTCATTTGCGGGCCATGTGCCCCAGAGACAAAGGAAATAGCTCTTTTATTGAGCATTTGGGTACACGGGCTGCGGCAAATGAAAAAACAAAGGATTCTCCTCCCGGCCCTCCACCGGGGGACAGAGCGGTCTTACCAACTCCGGAGCTAACGTCTTGGGCTCTGGGTGCATTGTCTCAGGAGCGCCTGGGAGCCTTCCGGGTCCTCGAGGGGGTCCGTGAGACAGGGGCCGTGCGCTTCCCGTTGTTTGCTCGACGCTGGGGCTGAGAGCTGGGCCCGGGTTGAGGCGGAGCAGGAGCTTGCCTTCTGGCCGCGGGAGGACGCCCTCGGCGAGCAGACGGGGCATGGGCCGTGGCGGCATTTATTTTTTTGGCTTGCGGCAAGGCATGATGTGAGAGATGGCCTCCGTCTGCTTCTTCACCGTGGAGAACTGCTGGGCAAAGTCCTCGACGGTGTCGCCGAAGAGGCCGAACTGGAAGACAGGGGCGTTGAGGAAGCGAGTCTTGTCGGCTTCACGCATCTCGACCATGTTCAGCCACAGTTCATGTTCCTGGACCACTAGCGTGGCCATCGCCTGCCCGAGCGCTTGCACTATGACCTTCGTCGCTCTCAGGGTGAGGTCGGTCTCTGAGCGCAGTTCCTGCAGCGTGTCGGGATCAGGGCCACCCCCATGCATGTCGCGTAGTGCCTTGGCTTGGTGGACCTGCAGGAGAGCCATGGCATGCAGGGCAGAAGCGGCGCGTCCGGTGGCGCTGTAGGCCTTCACTGTCAGCGAGGAGGTTGCTCTACAGGTCCGGGGAGTACGGGGCGACCTCGCCAGGTACCGGGGCATAGATGGATCGCAACCGCCCTATCCACCTGGGGAATCGCCTCGTACCCATGGCGCGCTCCGCCGTCGAGGGTGGCGAGGGCGGACGAGCCTGTGGCGATGTGACGAGTGGAGAGGGTGCCCTCCACGAAGGCGTCAGCTCGTCATGCACTTCCGGGAAAAGCGGGACCGGGGCGAGGGTGTGGCGGCGCCCAGACCCCAGGAACCAGTCGTCCAGCCGTGATGGTTGTGGGGAGGATGGAGGGTTCCAATCCAAGCCCACGCTGTTGGCTGCCCGGGAAAGCATGTCAGTCATCTGTGCGTCAGCCTCAGCCTGGGCGTGCAGGCCCGAAAGCGGCAGCCCAGGGGAGTCCTCAGCATCAGATAACACGCCCTCCAATGCCGCGGCGAGCTCATCTGCTTCCATCACAAGAGGGTCGGCAGACTGGCTGTGAGGCGAGTCACCACTGCCTCGAGCACGGACGGGAATCAACGAGCGTGTCGGGGTGCGGGTGGTCCGATGGGGCGTACCCGGCCATCCCCAAATCGCCTCCATCGCCAGCCGCATCGTCCTCAATCCCGTGGGAAGAAGGAGCGACATGGGGGGCGGCTGGAGTGGCTTGCACACGGTTGTAAGCAAGCCGCGACCGCAACGTTGTCATGGTCATGTTCTCGCAGTGAGAACATGAACCATCCACAAACGCAGCCTCGGTGTGATCGCTACCCAGACACACGAGACAGCGCCTGTGGCCGTCGGAAGCGGAGAGCACTCTACCGCATCCAGAAACAACACGGGGGCGGAAATCTTCATCTTTATAAAGACGTGTCCTTAAAAGGACGTTCAACGCCGCTGTGTTTTGCTCTTTTAGAGGAAATTACTCTTTTAAATAAAATCACTCTTTTAGGGAAAAAACTCGTGAGAGTTTTTGAATCTGCACTGTCGATGCGCCCAGGGCCAGGAATGCACAGCCGTGCAAACAGGAGAAAGGCGCTGTTGTGCGCCGTAGAATCCAACAGCATGCGGCAGAGGGATAGCAGGAACTCGGTGTGTACACGCAGCAGTTGCAGACACGACCATTGGCTCCGAAGAAATTTTCCTGAATGAACTCCCGTATTTGCGCCGCTTAAATACCCGTATGTCCGGGGGCGGGACATGCAAACACTGGTTGCCAACTCTCATTGGCCTTTTTTCATAGTCCAGAGGTGAATATCTGCGCTCAAGAGAGACTCCTAGTGTCGCTTCTCTGACACAACGTGGAGAGAGCGACAGAAGGGGAACATAAACTAATGAGAACAAAACACAGGAAACAAGATGGTCACATGACGAATTCATATGGAACAAGTAAGTGAAAAATAAACTTCAAGATCTAAAACATAAACGAAAACATCCAAACACTTGACAAAAACCCTGTCCATGTTTATTTAGTTGTCTTTTTCAATACTCATGTGAAGCCGCTCCGCCTTCCTTCATTTTTCGCACAGAATGGGTACCACGTACGTGTAACGTGAATAGAGTGAGGTGATTTTACATAACTGCAGTAGAGACGATAATTCAAAATGTATACCTTATGCCAATATAGTCTCATGACGAAGTTTTTGCGAGACGGCGAAATCGTAAGATATTATACGACTTTACTTGAACAAAAAGGTACGACTTTTATTCCCATGCAGACCAACCATTTAACAAACACAATTTTAAATCTCTCCTCCTGTCCAACACTTTACTTTAAAAAAGAAACAGCCAATTTTTATTTGAACAGATTTGCTTGCTCATATCATATTTATTTGTGCAATACACATGACTGATGTACAGTATGTCAGTAACCAGTAATACATTTCCC
Organism: Xyrauchen texanus; assembly: GCF_025860055.1. Classification (NCBI taxonomy): domain Eukaryota; kingdom Metazoa; phylum Chordata; class Actinopteri; order Cypriniformes; family Catostomidae; genus Xyrauchen; species Xyrauchen texanus. The sequence goes on from NC_068297.1 coordinate 42,677,026, forward strand.
TTGTCTCGTAATAAACTCTGATGTTTTCTTTCTTCAAAGGTACACATCAATGATTTGACTGGCAAAATCATGGTTAGGTTTAAGTTTGGGTTAAAGGGTTAGTTCACCAAAAACTGAAAATTCTGTCATCATTTACATCATTACTCTCCCTCATGCCATCCCAGATGTGTGTGACTTTCTTTCTTCTGCTGAACACAAATGAAGATTTTTAGAAGAATATTTCAGCTCTGTAGGTTCATACAATGCAAGTGAATGGTGACCAGACATTGGTCTGTTTCTCACCCTCACCTATCAAATCACTTCAGAAGACATGGATTTAACAACTGGAGTCTTATGGATTAATTTTATATTGTCCTCATGTGCATTTTGGAGCTTCAAAGTTCTGGTCACCATTCACTTGCATTGTATGAACCAACAGAGCTGAAATATTCTTCTAAAAAGCTTAATTTGTGTTCAGCAGAAGAAAGAAAGTCACACACATCTGGGATGACATGAGGGTGAATAAATGATGACATAATTTTCAGTTTTTGGAGGAACTATCCCTTTAAGGCTTTATATGAGGTAAATTCATAATAATATGTTTTTTTGTTTGTTTGTGTTTTGTTAGTTTTTTACAAATTTAATACACTGAACATCAGTTTCAATTTTGTGGTTTTTAAAATTCCTAATCCAAGTTTGTAGAATAACAGTACAGTACGTTGACTTTGCACATTAGGAGGGGTCAGACCACAGAGGACAGCACATTCATTTGCTCACAGGCGTTAGACGTGTTGTGACTTGTAAAACATTAGGGTTTTCATTCAAGTTAAAAATGCATTTACTGTAATTTCCGGACTATTGAGCGCACCTGAATATAAGCCGCACCCACTGATTTTTAAATAAAATATTATTGTGAACATAAATAAGCCGCAGGTGCCTACCGGTACATTGAAACAAATGAACTTTACTCAGGCTTTAACGAAACACGGTGTGGCAGCAGGAGCGTGGTCAAGCGCCCGTCCGGGAGAGAAAAGCGGTAAGGGCGCTTACACCTGAGCTAATGTCTAACACCTGTGTCTAATTTCAGTAAGCATGGGGAGAGCGGCATAAAAAGGCAGCAGCCACAGAGCTGAGAGAGTGACACATGTCAGTCTAGTGTTGGTGCATAGAAGAATTGAGAAACTTTATAAAATTGATTGTAAACATTGCTGTGGCCATTAAAAGCCTTACCTGGAACGTCAAGTGCCCTGCTGAAAACTGTCACACTGGTGCCCGTGTGACAGTTTTCCCAAGAAGGACACGTGAAGCAGGGCACTTGAAATTAGACATCGGTGTTAGACATAATTTAGCGCAGGTGTAAGCGCCCTTACAGCTTTTCTCTCCCGGACGGAGCTTGACCACGCCCCCGCTGCCACACACGGCTTGTAATAAAACATTTGCAGTAAACAGTAGCCTACCAAGAAAGTCATTGGTCACTATCTTCCTCGTCCTGTGCACTGAAACCACTGAAGTCATCTCCTTTGGTGTCGGAGTTGAATAGCCTCAGATTTAGTTGTCTTTTTGCACTAAGTCAATTCCTCACGCTGCTGTTTCCAACGTCTTATCATCGACTCATTAAGACCAAGCTCCCGTGCAGCAGCTCTATTTGCTTTTCCAACAGCCAGATCAATCGCCTTCAACTTGAAAGCAGCATCATATGCGTTTCTCCATGTCTTTGCCATGGTGAGGGTGACAAAATGACTGCCGTAATCAGAATGATGGGAAGTTTGAGCGCGCTCGATTTAATCTAAACAGTAAACAAAAAAAGTTGTTTGACCTTAACCCGTTCGGCAATTTCATTGGTCTAATGAAAGCTTCACGCCGCCAAAAAACTGAGCACGTCACAGAATGTTTTTTTATTTTTTTTTTTATAACATTTGAAAGCGGGAATAATCCATATATTAGCCGCATCATTGTATAAGCCGCGAGGTTCAAAGCGTGGGAAAAAAGTTGCGGCTTATAGTCCGGAAATTACGGTAATCCTGTAAATGGCTGCAGTTATTGGTGGGTGTCACCTGCTCTCTGACTCCTGCCTCATGCGCCGCCACAGGACAAATACTCAGATTCCCACTAAAAGCTGAATAGATGGGGAAAGATCTTATCTTCTCTGTGATAGACTGATGTGAGTGTGCATACACCAAGGATATGTGTGGGATGGCAATCAACATGGTCTCTACAGGCATCAGTTACGATTACTGAAAAACTGTCAATCATCTGTCAACCACTGATTGAAGCATATCCTATCACATGGCACACATATTATATCAGTTCAGGGTAAAATGATGGGTCAAATTCTAATAATTCAAATGGACTTGTGATGTTATCTGTACATTTATATTTCAGCAGCTCTTTTTTCCTTATACCAATTATATTCTGACATTTTTAAGCTTTAATAATCAGAAGTGTAAATCTTCAATCCCTCTCAATTATTTCAAGTATTGGGATTAATTGTGGGGTCTTTTATCAAATCCTTTCCCCCAAAATCCTCTCTCCCTCGTCATATTGTTCTCTGCGCTCTTCTACATGTGTTTTAGGATGACAATTCTATGTGTGAATATAAGCGATCACTCTGTCTGTAGGAGATCACATGATATTGTATGAACCTGCTCTTGACAAAACATCAGCTGTAAGTAATCATTTGTGTTGTGTGTAATTGCAGGCTTGCACTGAGGTGTGTGTTTTTCAGGTAGAAGTGGAGATGTTATCGGTTTGGCTTTTCACCCGGCCTCAGGCGGTGGTAATAAGACATTAGAGGATGAGATGTAGTTGCGTGACCGCAGGGCCGTCAGCAGCTTTCATGGGTTACGCGGGTCGCAGCGTTGGGTGAGCTGCGAGTGTGTATCGGGTGACTCTATTACTCACACATGGCTTTGTTATGATATATAAACACTTTTACTAGAATGCTCGATTTGAAAAACGATGCATTTTAATGCTGCTTTTACAGACCCACCTACGTTAAAATATTTATTTTCTTTTGATTAGCTTGTGTGGGAGCTCACCTGATCACCTGGACTCAGAGGAACGGAAGTCTGCACACTTTAAGTTATAATTCTGAATAATTGAAGTATTACGCATCATAACTGTAGTTACAATAAATTTTCAGATGTTATAACATATTATAAGGTAGAGTTGGGGTACTCCAGGTTAGTCCAATTTTAATAGACTTGGACTCGTCATGACTCTGATGCATTTTTACACTGTCCTTTGGGACTCTGGAGTCCAGCCGAGTCCATAACATAAATCAAAAATCAAGAACTTCATAGAGTCAAGTGACCCAAATCATGTCTCTCACAGTTTACTAAAAGCAGCATTTCGAAATAACAATAGTATTAATATTGGATATAAAGGCTTTTTAGGCGTAATGTATCTACACATGTGGGCTTTTATAGTCTCTTGTGATCCACACAGTGTTGTCAGCTTGAACTGCTCCATACTAGCTTGATGAATTAACTGTGTATCTTTTTAATAGTCAGGGGAAAAAGTGTTATTGCTAAAGCAGACAGCAACTCTGAAAATAGTCAATCAATAATAAATAGGTGCTGTTTATCTGTTTAAAGTATTGACAAGCTGCTTAAAATACATTCTTTTACAGCATTTGTCCAACATTCAAGCATGCACAATAAAATATTAGGATATTTTGGGCAGTGAAATGTTTTGTTTATAATTTAATTATAGACTATAAAATAAATGTATAATTCGATGACAGAGTTTGTGTATGAATCTTAACTTCATGTTATGAGTTGAATTTAGCTGGCTATAATGTTTTTATTTTTTTGTAAACCACCGGGTAACTTATGCATGTCTTTTATTAGTCTATATCTCGGATACTTTTGAAAGATAACTCTGTTAAATTTATGACTCAAAATTATTATTCTCCATGTATTTGCTCAATTCAATTTTCTTTGGTTGGTATTTAAAGATTTCAGACTGATTTCAGACCAACACAGCTGCTGCTCAAGCAAATATCAATTATTATGACATTTTTATATCTTCTGCGGCAGTTGCTTCCAGACACACACGGACACATCAGGGATTAGGTACAGGAGCAGCACGCAGAACTGCCCTGGATTATGTGGTTTCCTGCAAATTAACTAGAAAATCATGTCCGTGATGACATGGCACTAAATTATCAGTGGGCTTTTCCAGTGTTTTTAGATGCAGCATTTGCAGTCAAATTGTGAGACGTAACTTCTCAGTGAGTGCTAATTACTGCTGTGTTGTCAGTGACGGGCCGTGCATTTAAAGTCTAGGTCTTCAGTGTGATTCATGCCATTAAGAAAACACAGTTTCACAATGAATAAGACACACTATGTCTTTGGGCATCATACATTATGTCACAGCTAACTAATAATATCGACATTTTAAAAACACAAGAACTTGAAACGACACTTAATGCTCAAGCAAGCCAAATTTTAACTTTAGGCTTGTTAAACAAGCTTTAATATCATGTAATGTGGAAACAAACTCATTTATGGATATTACTTAATAAAGTGAATGTTTATCACTGACTTTGTATATCTCCCTGAGTGTGGACATGTTTGTGTGACATCATGCCCCTGCATCTCGACAAAATCGAAGTTGAGAATTTCTGCACGAGTCTACAAGTTGTAATTCGGACTTCAAGATGTATTCCACTGCACTTTTCCTAGTAGGAAGTTGTAAAATCCGACTTTCCGAGTTGAATGGAACGCAGCACTACTTCTCAAAACTTGATCCGACACTGAATGCTCCAGCAGCATAATTTACACTTCATTTACCAACTCCTGATGTTGCTATGACAGTGCAAAAAGCACCTTCTGAACGGCGATAGCAGCAGTGATGATGATCTCGTGCTCTTCGCTTTCAGAGTACATCACTTAAAGTGTGATTGCGTCACTCAAGACCAGCTAGAAGGCCTCGAATGGGACATATCCTAAAGATCACACCCAACAAGAACAAATAAATCAATCTTATTGGCTGATGAATCTGACAATCTGACTTAGGTTGCTCATTCATTTGCAATGTTTTTCTGAAGGCCTGACGGGGTGGAGCTCAAACTCACGCGCTGCTTCGGCAAACAATCTCGGCTTCGGGCATGTGATTTGTGAAACCGTTGTCAGACTTTGCTTGTAAGCATCAAGGAATAAATTCTGACTATAGATTAATTAAGAGTGCAAAAAGCGATTAAAAATACATTGGCAAAAAATGTGATTGAGAATGAAAGGATGAACAATGTTTATTTATTTGGCATGTTAGGTCAGCAGAGAAGACTTTACTGGCCCTGAGAATTCACCACTGATGTTGACTCATTGGTCCAGTATATATTTTCCAAAATCAGTCGGCAGATTCCGAAATAAATCTCAGTAGAGACTATTATTTCTTTAGATGGTGATCATTCTAAATAAAACGAAACTAAATTGAAAGGACAAATCGAAAATGAAGTAGGAATAAAAACCTAATTAAAATGTATACGTTTTTATGATTAACGCAGCTTTCACTTTCTTTAGTCTATGATTGAGTGAAAAATACCTAAAGCATTTATCATTTCATTCTGAAACCACACTGAAGTCATAATCATAAACTATATATGGAAAAACATACAGTGTTTGATACTTTTATATTGACAAACTGTTTTTCTTAGTTGTGAAAGTTAAAATAAGATTGTTTAAAGACTCAGACTCGACTCAGACTCGACTAAGGTGGACTCGAACCCAACACTGTTATAAGGTGCACTACGAGACCTGATGAATGCATTATAATGCATTTACATTTACATTTCTGCATTTGGCAGACCCTTTTATCCAAAGTGACTTACAGAGCCCTTATTACAGGGACAATCCCCCCGGAACAACCTGGAGTTAAGTGTCTTACTCAAGAACACAATGGTGGTGGCTGTGGGGATCAAACCAGCAACCTTCTGATTACCAGATTACCAGTTATGTGCTTTAGACCGCTACACCACCACTCTCGTTGTAAAGGTATAATAAAGTGGTAAATCTATGTTTTCACCAGGACAAATACGTAATCGTTTTCATTCATATGCACAGGCATAACAATAATTTATAATTAACCACAAGATTTGTCTGCTTGAATTTTAAAAACATACCACTCAGAGATGGGAATATTACTGAGTGAAGATGGAAACAAATCGTTGAATCAATTCAGTTTTAACTGTTTTCTTAAATGACAGATCTATGGAAGGAAGTATCACTAGTGTAAGGAAACACTGATAAGGAAATCATCGGCCAATTAAAAAGCACACTAAAATATTTACAGTGCTGCCTAATTTTATATCATTAGTGAAATCATCAAGAATAGTTTGTGAATATTGTATATATTGCCCAGCTTTAGTGTCCACTCCTCTGACATCTGCGTGAGAGTCAAATGTGAAAATATAAGCCAGTAAAAACAGCAGAGGAGGATTGTGGGAGATGCTCAAGGCAGTTTAATGGTGGGAATCTGTTGTCATGTGATATCTGTTCACACAATGAACGCTCAAGTTGAAGTAAATCCCTCCTCAACATTTGTGCCAACGAGTTCTTTGCTGTAATCGTGCCAAAACACGATGAGAACTTCACACGCGATCGCTCGCCACGCCTGTGCAGCCCTGCGGAAATAATTGGCTGGTGAATCCAGCGGTGTCAGATATTGGTGTAATTAGTTAATTGCTTGATTTGTGTGGGTGACGATATTGTTTCCAGGAGTTAATTGGATGACAGTTCCAGAACAAATTGGCATGTGTGAAGTTTAAAGGTCTGTTTACTGCTTTATACATGTATTTTTCCAATTATATTCACTCTCTCAGCTTCTTCTTTTTTACACTTTAAATGTTGGCATTTAATTCTCATTATACCTCTGTACGTGAACCTTTCTTAACACATTTGTATCTTATTCTATTTTGGGTCTTTTTTGTTCAGGAATGATGGGAAATTACGGGGGGAATCAGGACACAATTGGCATCAGATTCGAACCTGTGTCCCGCATCAGCACCACATCTCAACATTTACATTTACATTTCTGCATTTGGCAGACGCTTTTATCCAAAGCGACTTACAGAGCCCTTATTACAGGGACAATCCCCCCAGAGCAACCTGGAGTTAAGTGTCTTCCTCAAGGACACAATGGTGGTGAGTGTGGGGATTGAACCAGCGACCTTCTGATTAACAGTTAAGTGCTTTAGCCCACTACACCACCACCACTCCATTCAACATGTTTGGAGCACGTGCACTATCCACAAGCTCCAACTCCATGTGCATCTTTTTCACATTTGAAGTAATGAAGTGTGAACAGTTGAGAAGCATGAAGCATGGTTTATTCATTGTTTGAATTTATTACGTTGAATCAATTTTCTGTGTGTAGTATAAAGAATAGATACTGAAATAAAGGAAATCCGAAATAGTCAAGCATTTTGAAAATGCATAATATGCATTTATAGTGTACACTTTAAAAAAAACATGTTTTGCCTATTTTTAAGATTTACACATTTCAATTTCATAAAAAAATCCATCAAATTGGATGATTTTAAATAAGTAAAACGTCATTTTGTTAAAAATTACGCAATTCAGTTCGATTGACTTTTTTATGAAATTTAAATGTGTATATCTTAAAAAAATAGGCAAAAATATACATCTAATGTTTTTGTCTTCCATCATAATATGTAAAATGTGTCATTTGTTTTTGTTTTTGTTTAGGACTGCAAATGTTTTAGAATTTCTAATTAAAAATATTCTTGCTCATCAATCATCTTATTGTATTGTTTCACATCTTATATTTATATTTCATTGATGCTCTCTTTAATCATGCCGTCTCTGTCGTGTTCAACAGATCCAATTCGTAAACTTTATAAGATTTTTTAAAGCATAATTCTTAACCAAAACAGTGATCTGATGATAAACTAAGCTGAACAAGTGGTGTCCCTCTCAGTACAGGCCTGTAGTTTTATGTTCAAATCGTAAAGGTATACCTGCCCAAATGTACATATTGGTGCATCCTATGATCTGCAAAATGAGTAAATATAAAGGACTTTGGCAAGATTACTATGAGTAGTAATTATTAATTGACTGATATCATTTTCAAGTATCCAGTGGCCAAATGTTCAAATATCAGCAGATTTATCGGAATGCCCATGACAAGAGTTACAGCAATGTGACGCTTTCTTTTGCTTTCTCTGTTTAACCCAATCCCGATCACGCTCAATACAGCTTTTGATCAAACTAGCCTGTTTATTTCAGTAGGAACACTTAAACAGCAGTTCTACAGGATCTCATTCAATGCCATTTTGTAGCACTATGAATATAATTATAAACGTCATTATACTCTTAATCGTAAACATCAGTCCTGCATTGATCTTTGCAGCGTTTTGTTTCGGTCTTCTTAGTTTCAATGTTCATGTTATTAGACTGCCACTTTTAACCGGTTAAGATAAACATCACATGAGTTTATAATTGCAGCTTTTTCCATTTATTGGATAAAAAGATTAAATCTGTGATGTGTCGGTTGAATTGTATTCGCCGTATGGCTATTCTTCCACACGGCTGTTAAATTTCAGATAAGAGCGGCAACAAATTTCAGATCACACGTAATCTCATCATCTCATGTCTGTTTGTACGCTCTACGATTCAAACCTCAAACCTCTCTCTCTCTCTTTCTCTGCCTCTCTCGCTCCTTTAGAGATCAGGTGATATCAGGCCGCTATTGTTTCCATGCAGGTCTTTTCGGGTATTGTTCAAAGGATGAGCGAGTTCACCTTCTAGCACGGCTTTCTTATTTCATCCTTTTAAAAGCTCATATGTTCCCCGACATGAATGCTGTTTTACCGCCATTGCTCTCTGAAGGCAGGATTAAAGGCGAGCTGTCAGTCTGCGCTCTTTACGAGTCTGATACTCTCAGCATCTCTCGCTGCTATCTGGAATGTGCCGTTTTGAAATCATGGCAGATTTAGTTCAAATTAAAAACGCAGTCAGGTCATGAGCTCTTTTACTTGAAGAGAGTTTAATGATGCAGTTTGTGATTCTGGAGTCAGTCGCTGATGAGAGCTGACGGGATCTGAAGGTCTTTACATTACACTGATACTGGCCATTCCCAAAGCACACTGATATGTTCTGAATTTTCACCAAAGATCATGAGATCCTGTTAAGTTTGGAGGGTCAGTTATTTTTCCTGAGTTTGTTCCAACTTGAGACCTGAACCAGCTCGTCAGAGGGATTACTTGAGGATTACAGGCATGTGTGTTTAGGTGTTCACACTGGATTCCTTTTTTAAAAGAACCAAACTTGGATGCCTTAAGTGGACCAAAAATGTTTTTGTATGTATTTGTTTTATTACATTCACACTGTGATCCATTAAAAGTGGCCTCGGGTCTCATTTTAGTCAATATTTTATCCAAGAGAGATTGTTCCCGGCACGCCTGCAGCGTTGTTCTGCTTTCAGACTCACATATGATTCTGTCAAACTCTGGTCATTTTCCGTCATCATAAATGTGCACATGTCATTTTGTACCAACTATAATTACTGTAGTAAACAAATTCTATATATAACTATATTATTGAATTCTGCAATCAGTACTTATTGTGACATGAATGTGACAAATGAATCGTATTGTGGAAACTCGCTAGAAAAGAAGCTTGTAGTTGGACAGAAGCGACACAATTGTGAAAACAGCTGAACTACCGTCACTCTACTGAAAAATTTAGTTTAATTGCGTAGTTGAACACGGTTTACAATCAAACTGAACCCAGAGACGCCTGAGGTAGTTTGCGTTCATTTGAAGTGTTCATGGATGAGTAAGAGTTCTTGTGCACTTCTCTCTCAGATCCCTAAAACAAAACTAGATTAGAACTGACAGTGTTTTACACGTTCATAAAGCAGCACAGAATGACACTTCAAAGCTCTGGCTGGATTGTAAGAACATTTGACCTAAAAGAATCCGCTCTAATTTGAAGCTCGTGAAATCTAATGCGCAACTCTAAAATCCATTTCTGCACAGTTCACTGGCTTGGAAGTTCATTGGATTAGATTTCAGTTTTATAGGATAATAATGAGTGAAAGTCTTTTTTCCAGTCGTATGGCTCCTCTGGGCTTCAGCGGGACTGTGCTTGTGTAAAGGGCAGTGTGAACGGATGTCCAGCAGATGAATGAAGTGTCTCATTTGTGTTTAATGTGCCATAAGGGGGTGATGTCATTAGCTTTAGGTCAGGCTGTAAAGCAGGTGCAGACGATACATTGTCCAGCTCATGTAAATGTCGCGGCTGCAGACGTGCACATTACTGCAGCTAGACCATCTGAATTTATTTCAAAACTGCTTTAACGTACACTTTGAAGATCAAATATATGTAAAGTTGTATACATGAGGCCCCAGATGTGCTGTATGCACTTTATTTCAGAAGTTCATTTAATATTTTTGTTTATTTGTATAACTAAAGATATACCACAGAGGCTATGTCGAATTCTGCTCCCTAATTCACTAGTGAGTACACTGCGTAGGGAGTCAGCCATCAAAAACTCCCAAAATGCACCGTAGAAACCAGTGAAGCTTCTCACTATATTCACTTATTGGAAATGTTGTCATGTCCGCTTGATCTGTGGTTTTCATAATGGCTCTTTTTAAAGGTATAGCTGACCCTCAAGTAATTCCAAACACATTTGACATTCTGTTTTCCATGCAGTTATAATGAATGGGGACTGCAGTTTAAAAAAGGAAGCAAAAGTGTCATAAAAGTAATCGACAAACTTGGCACTTTATACCAAGTCTTCTGAAGATATTTGACAGTTTTGTGTGAGGAATTATGGTGCCTTGATCCTCCCATGCCATAAAAGAAAAAAGAGAAATCTGACTTTATATCTTGCAATTTTGACTTCTTTCTCCTTAAGCAATAGACCAAAATCTTCACTGAAGAACGATGCAAAATAAATCAAACCAGAAGGATTTGCTTTAATGTTCAACCTTGTAACCATGTTTGTGATAATTAAATCATCTGTGTCCCTTTCTGGTTCCCAAATTGGTGTTCAGAATATACTGGTTACTGAAGAGCTGAAGATTAGTGTACATATGGAACTAGGGGGTGAAATGAAACACATCCAGAAACATGATGCTATTAATAGTTTAAACTATATCCACTTTCTGCATCATATATTCTTCCTGCATCCTAGCTTTAAACATCAAATTCTGCTTCATTTTTTATTTAAAATGAAGACATTAATGGACATCCTCCCTCTTCGCCGTTTGAAGTCAATCATTAAATTTAGTTAAAAAGGCATGACTAATTAAAAAGGATATTTAAATGGGATTGAATTTTAATGGTGTTCTCCCTGTTAACTTTGTGTGGGCTAAACATGAGAGAAAAGGAGCAGATTAGATATTCTCACACTAATTATGAGCGGTGTTCCCCAGGGGCGGGTAACGGGCCCACTCACGTTCTCCTCTGCAGGGTCTCTGCGTTGATCCCCTGCACATCAGTGCAGTCCCAGCGTGCTCCTCTGAAAACACGCTGTGTAAAGCTCAGCGGTCCCTCGGGGCTTGTGGTGAAGACCCGACCTCAGGGTTACAATGGAAGCACCACACAACGCTTCACAGTCATGAGACAAAGAACACAGGTGTGTGGGTGATGTTTAACCTCTTGATAGATTTGGGATGTGCTTAAATGGGTTTGTAAAATGTTGGTGTTTTGTAGAGTGTGGTCATGTTATGGTTCTTTGCATGAGTATGATAATACGAACAAAGGCAGACGTCCTGTCTGCGTTCTTTGGAGTGAGAGCTGTTAGGCATGTTAGAAAATCTAGACGCTAACATAGCATGAAAAGTGGGTTTTAAAAACAAAATGCCTTTATCACCCTCTTGAAATAGTGACAGTGTAAATATTTGTACAAAATCTGTTGAATTGATATTCAATTAATTGCAAAAAACATCATTTTGAGCTGTGTGTGCAACCCTTTCCCACATCATTTTTAATCTTATTTAAAAAAATGTAACAATCCATAAAACTGTGACAGTCATGACATCACGTCATTATTCTCTCCATTTTCTCAATTTGTACAAAGGTTGTGTTGATAGCATTTGTCAGGTTCAAACATTCAAGCCCGTTACAAATTTTATTATTAGAAAAAAACACATATTGTCGTGTTTTTTAATGTTTATTTAATGGTTATTGCCAAAAAAAATAGATATATGAAAATCAGGGGTTTAAACTGTATTCAGACATATGCCAAATTTGGTAACAGGGTTACAAAAATTACAAACCTCATATAAAAAGAAATGATTGTATAATATTATATAATCATTAAATTTGTTTGATTACAAATGATCAAATTGCCATTATTGATTGAATACATACACAAGAAGTGTTAAACAATGTTACTCACTATATAGTAAACATATACAAATTATTTGTATTTTGAGCTGTCTGGCTCAAAATCATTGGCTTATGACGTTCATCTTTGCGTCATTACGTCATGTCCGTGAACACAGGAAAGAAGCGCCGGCTGTCTCGTTGTCATGTAAACGCTAGATAGCGGTAATGCATGTTTTAGTTAGTCAGAAACACTCAGTCCAGATGGATGTTTATCTGTTTGATGGAGTTGTTTACCTGCTATAATGCTTGCATATGTTTTCTGGTAGGAGCTTATCTTGCTTGTCATGCTTGTGTGAATCGAACATTACTCGTGTTTTAACCGTATGTTGTCCGGTGAAGTTACTGTGACATGCTTACTAATATTTATGACTTCTGAAATGGACTTTTAACAGTTATATTGCATATTTAAGCATATTATTTCATGTTTAATAAAGTATATTTTATCCCCATCATTATTGGATCCTTGTTTAATGTTTTTAGTTGACGGTGTTTGTGTTCAATGCATAGACATACTATTGTAGTATTACGGTTCACTTGCATTATCAACTGAGGCTGTAAAATATAATATAAAAATAATAAACTTGTATCAGCCATTTCACGAGTTTCACCTCTTAAATTGATAAGTGTAGTTCAATTCAAACATTAATAGTAGATATATCGCTTGAATAATCATATTAAGATCTGAGGAGAGTCCCCTGTGAGTGTCATGTCACAAAAGTGATTAAGGTGTAAAATTCATTCAAATATGTGAATAAGAGTGTTGTTTATCTTCATAAAAGCCTGTAATATTTCTGTTTCAAATGTTTAATTGTTGAACATAATATCATCATGAAAATAGCATGTTACGATGATGTCCAGGTGGCTCAAATTTGGAGATTCATCCGCCAGAAGAGCAGTGCCACAAAACGACTGATGTAATGTATTCTTCTGCAAATTGCTTTCATTTTTAAGTTTCAACTACAGATGTTACAGGAGAGCCCAAAGTTACACAATGCAGCTTAAAACAACAACAACAAAAGGCTTCCACCAGGGCTGGACTGGTAATCTGGCATACCGGGCATTTTCCCAGTGGGTTGACGCACGTTGGGGCCGTTCAGGGGCGAACTGGCCATCGGGATAACAGAACCCCCCCCTCCCCCTCAACAGTTGGCTCTGTTGCCATTTAAAATCCCGGGGCGATTTATCTTCCCAGTCTGCATATGCATATGGATGGAAAGAGTTTTATCATATAGTCATTCTGTGTTTGATTGTATTTGTTTATTTATTTTGATGTTATGTTGAAAGAGCAGTGTGTTTAGATTTCCAGCAGTGCCAGTGTGTGCCAGGAGGGTAGCTCATGGGATCTGTGGTTTTGCGAGCAGCTGGTTATGATATCAATAACTCATGTGTTTGTTTATGGACAAGAGTTACAAATACCTGTTTATGAGAGCCAGATCACTACCAGATGGCAGCACGTGATGTCATGTAACTTTCCATGATGTGATCTAAACACCCCAGTTCTTCATACTCACTATAGGGCACTGCATCTCTTTAATTTATCACCTTCATAATGCATTTGTAATGGCTTGTAAAAATATGAATGTTGGACTACACACAACACAAATTTAATTTACAATATATTACCAGTTTCACCAGTATGTCATGTAGAAGTGAGAATGCCGTAGCATCTTTAATCTTCTCACATTTGCTCTGGAAAATCTCCTTTTTTTAATCCCAAAAATATTAATGTGAAGAATGTCAATGAAAATAATGATTCCTGCCTTTAGAATATATTGACGAGTGTTGTGAGATAAAATACTCTTATTTTATTTATTCCATGTCATATAAAACAAATTTCAGAAACTCCCCCAGGCTGAAATTTTTGTTCAAACTTTTTCTGAAGATAGATAAACATAAATCATGTTCAAATTCAAAATAATATATTCCATGGATCAATGTTTGCTGTATAATCCATTATTTTATAGAAAGTGGTCAAATGACAATTTTCAAGAAAAACTATAAAAGGTGTTTGCGTCATGATTTTATTTTTACACAGAGATAGGTAGGTCTATTACTACAATCTTGCTGACGTCAGCACCTCTTGTTGCATTACACAAGTACAAAAATGTGTTGTTTTTCAAAAATGGAGTGCCTATAACTCCAGAAGTGTCAAAGGTATCTTAATATCATTTTTGATTGTGGTTCAGAACAAACTTTTACTTAGGTATCTTCATTTTTAAGGCCAATATGGTGAAATTCCAGAGCTCTCAGCGTGACAAGGAATGAGGATCTAACAAGAGGCTCAGGGGGGCACAAGGAGCAAACAGGCAGTCCAAGGGGACACAAGGTGCAAGGAGAGCAGAGGAACATAGCAAGGTCAGGGAGCAGATCAGGCGGAACGCCAGGGTCAGGAGGCCTGGGAGGTGGACAGGGACTGGATCAGGGGGCCTGGGAGGCAACCAAAGGACAGGAACTGGGTCAGGAGGCCTGGGAGGCGGCCACAGGACGGGAACTGGGTCAGGAGGCCTGGGAGGCGGCCACAGGACGGGAACTGGGTCAGGAGGCCTGGGAGGCGGCCACAGGACGGGAACTGGGTCAGGAGGCCTGGGAGGCGGCCACAGGACGGGGACCAGGTCAGGAGGAGGCCACAGGTCAGGAGGCCAGGGAGGTGGAGCCGCTATAGGAATAGTGTCTGGGGGCGGAGCCGTGGAAGGCTCAGGAGACGGGGCCGTGGAAGGTGGAGCCGTGGAAGGCGGAGCCATGGCAAGTTCTGGAGATGGAGCCGTGGAAGGCGGAGCAGTGGAAGGCTCAGGGGGCGGAGCCATGGAAGGCAGAGACTGGGGAACAGAAGCCTTTCTTCTCCTCTTCCGGATGGACGAGGCTTGCAACGCTGGCTCTGGGACCGATGAGACTTCCAGCTCGTTGGCCGTGGCAGGCGTTGGGCTCGTTGGCTGTGGCCACTGTGGGAGGAGATTTAAAGCCCTCTTCCTCTACGCCCACAGTGAAAGGCGAGCCGCTACTCGCGGAGCCTCCTCCACGAACTCGGCGAGCGTCCAGTGAGGATCCGTTGGAGGCAATAGCTCCTTTAGTGCACTACTGAGACCCGCCCTGAAGAAAAACACCAAAGAGTAGTTTGGGTAGTGTACTAAATTCGCCAGCTCTAGAAACTCACGGACGTGATCCTCAGCTGGATAGTCCCCTTGCTCGAGGAGGAGAATTCTGACGGCTGCTAGATCCATCTTGGGCCAGTTCTCATGTGATGAGGCAGGCGAGGAATGAGGATCTATACGCAGCTTTATTCAAATAAACAAGAAAGCTCAGAAAAAATCAAAACGCAGGGAACCTACCACAGAGCATAACCAAACATGCAAGAACTGACAAATAAACTGGGGGAAACAAGGGCTTAAATACGCAAGGGAAAACAAGGAACACCTGGGGAAACTGTCAGGGAATGAAAAACAATCAGGGGAAAACCAATCATAAAATGAAACTACAAAGAACTACAAAAACCTAACAGGAAACAGGAACTAAATAAGAACTTCAACATAAAAGCACAAAAACAAAAGACAACAGGGAATATGTGACACTCAGTGGGACTCCATGCATTCAATTTTACCCATTTTCACTGGTCCAATATCAAATCAGTGTCACCTGTTATAGATGCTATTGTCAACAAGTAATGTTGAAACTAGAAAAGTACCTTTTATTTATTCACATAAAAACCAAAATGTCCAAAAATACAATGATCAAGAATTAAGAAGTGACACACATGGCTCTCTAATTTCATATTCCTGTTTGTCGTTTGCTTTGTTTCTAAATCTGTCATTTTCTTTTGTCTGGATGATGGAAAACCAGTGGGCAATTTGTCTACTACCCCTGCTCTCCGGGGAAGCCCAGCTCGTGGCATAGCAACTCCCTGCAGACAACCTACTGGATTATGAGGACCTAAAGAATATTCCAATGGGTCGACCGCACCTCATAACAATGGAATTTGACCGTTTATGTAATTACCGTGTGATTATATAACGTGTATGTGGCAGCTTTCAGAGAAGTATGGAGTTCATATCTGTGGTGAAGGTGGCCAGTATGAGACATTCACCCTCTTCAAGAAAAACATTGTCATGTGATTCACAAACACAATGGTAACGTGTTTATTATATCTGTGTAGCTCAAACAGCCCTGTCTTACATCTCTGATAATCCAGAAAACAGAAGGGTTTCAGACACAGATGCACAATATTAATGGGTGACTATATCAGAATCGGTCAATATTAACAAATTCTTAATTATCAACATTCGCCTGAATTGGACAATATTGGTTGTCAATTTACAAAAGTAGTAAAGAGTAATGCATCTTTTCAACTGTACAAAGAGTTTAGATTTCTAATTTGGCAGCACATCAGATATTGGCTCGCACATAGAATAGTTATCAGCTATCGGTATTGCCAAAAATGTCTAAATTGTTGCATCTTTAGTTTTAGAGGAAAAGTGTCACACATGGCTGGTAAAAAAGAGACAATGATGTTTTTAATCTAGTGACTCCATGGAAACCATCATTCACTCAGCGGATGCGTTCACTCCTGTCGGATACCTGCTGTTTACACTCATTCACACAGAGGACAAAAGTAATGCGAGTAACATTATATTCATTGTATACAGCAATTTTTTTCAATGCATTTAGGGTATCACTCATGACAGTTGCCAGAAAACGGCAAAAACCAGTTGTAAGTAAGCTTTTATGACTGTTCTCCACGCTAATGCATGTGAATGTGTTTCAGACAGACTTGCTTGGTGACAATCAACAATTGATGCTGCCTTGACTTTGTTTGTAACTATTGTCATTAGCAGAGCAAAAATAGACAAAATAACTGCCCATATTGTGTCTTAAATTTAATTAAATGTCTTGTCTTGGATAAAAGCATTTTTTTTTACCACAATTTTAATCTTATTTTAGTCCTTCACTAGCTCATTTTTAATGGTCCTGTGGTGTGAAAAATTAGGGTTATGTGAAATGATTAATTTCAGTTATGTTTAAATGTACATTTTGGAGTCAACTAGTCTAAAAAGAAACAAACCCTCAGAGAACAGTCAAAAAAAAAACATTGTTTATGAACCCATTTAAAAGACATAATCTATTCCAACAGCCAAATCAGACAATAAATTCCACTGAAAAAGGGCATTTATCTGCGATGTGCTCGCCTTGCATTATGATTATTGTACAGTAAATATATGTGGAGGCAGGGGCGTAGTCGAGTGACGTTTCAACTCAATAGTTCAATAGCAACTCCCTGCAGACAACCTTCTGGATTATGAGGACCTAAAGAAGGCTATCTTCAAACAGGTCAACCGCATCTTAGAACAATGGAATTTTGCTCCAGGCACAAGAACGTCAAAGCTGGCTGTTTAATAGGGGTACTCAGCTATGGGAATTTGCACCGGGAGATAAAGTTCTTGTATTAATTGCTACATTAAGCTCTAAATTACTCGCCAAGTGGCAAAGGCCCTTTGAGGTCACATGGCGAGTCAGGGAAATCGATTATGAAGTTAAAATAACTGATAGAGGCAGAGCAAGTTATATTTACCACCTCAATCTCCTGAAACCATGGAGAGAAGTCCCCATGTCTAAATTTGATGCATGCCCGATGCCTCGGATTGATGAACTGCATCGTTTGAGCGAGGCTCATTTTTATTCAACACTGGATTTGATGAAGGGATACTGGGAGATCCCCTTAACACCAAAGTCCCATGAGAAAACACATTTTGTGTACACCAATTCCTGACACTTCCGTTTGGTTCGTTTGGGGCCCCAGCTTTCTTTCAGCGACTCATGTACAGGGTCATCAGGCCACATCACACTTATGCCGCTGCCTATCTGGATGATATGATTATCTACAGCAATGATTGGCAGCAGCACATGAAGCATCTGAGGGCTATCCTGAGATCACTACTACGGGTGAGACTCAAAGCAAACCCAAAGAAGTGCGCAATTGAACAGGTGGAAGTATGGCATCTGGGCTTCCACTTGGGGCATGGTCAGGTGCATCCCCAAATTAGTGGGTGATTGTAGCCTGCCCAAGACCCAAGACCAAAAAGGAGGTGAGACAGTTCCTGGGGCTGGCTAGCTATTACAGGAGATTTGAGCCTAACTATTCAGACATCTCCAGCCCCCTGACTGATCTCACTAAAAAGGATGCACCGGATCTGGTCCAGTTGATGGAGTCGTGCCAACAGGCTTTTATGCAGGTGAAAGCTGCACTTTGTGGCGGACTGTTATTACACTCTCCTGACTATTCTCTACCTTTTATTTTGCAGATGGACACACCAGAAAGGGTTGGGAGCAGTATTATCCCAGATGGTAGAGGGAGAGGAGCACCCCATGCTGTACATTAGTTGAAATCTCTTGGGGAGGGAAACTAAGCACAGCACAATAGAAAAAGAATGTCTGGCTATCAAGAGGGTGTTCCTCACCCTCCATTATTATCTCTTAGGGCGGGCTTTTACCCTCTGTTTGGACCATGCCCTGCTCCAGTGGCTCCACCGAATGAAGGATGCCAAGTATCTAGCACTCATGCCTTTTAAGTTTGAGGTGGTCCATAGGCCGGGGGCATCATGGATTTCCTCTCCAGAAATGGGGAGGGGAGTCAGAGGCAGGCTGGAAGGTCCCCGGCCTGAGTTGGTCGATGTGGAGGTGTGGTCGAGTGACGTTCAGCAGAGAAGGATGCGGTAAGGATCATCACCTGGCAGTGAATATTTTTAAGACCTGTTTCTCGTTGCAGTGAGAGCTTGAGTTTTAGGAGCATCCCAAAGAGTGAGACAAGAGAGAGAGCTTTACCCTCCCATGGATGTGGGATTCACTGATAAGATGCTGGAGCGTGTTTTTTTTTACAGGTTTATATATTGTAAACAATTGAGTAAATAGTGCAGGACCAAGAGCAACACTAATAGTGTGTTCTAAACAAAATTCACCAAGCGAAATGTACTTAACATATTAAAACTGTCAGGACAGGTAAGCCAAATCTACGAGAGAGAAAACATTTTTAACCAGTTAAGCAGTTGGCACATTGCTGAAAATCAGGATAAAAATAACTTTGGAAAAAAAATCTAAAAATCAATGGCACACCTGTCCATTTTCTAGGATGCTAACTCAGAAGCATACATTTTTGATGAACAAACTGAACATGTGAACATTGTAGGATATTTAGATGGGAACTGATGAATTTAGAAAGGAACCGTTAAAGTGCCCTCATTCTCACACCATTATATGTAAGGGTATTTAGGGTCTTGAAATATGTGAGCTCTGAACTAAATTAATCTGTCCTTATTGTACATTATTAGGTAATGAAATGTATAATGGAATATAAAGTTGCGTTCGACAACCATTATAAATTAGATAAATGACAAATAACTAGATTATTTGTCTGAATAAATTCTCCACCATTAAAATCATAATACAACGTCTCGTTGTATCCACTCACAATTTCTACTGTAAGGAATTAGCTTTAATAAGTGAATTATGATTAATTCACTTATTGGAGTGATATTATTCTCATGGCTTATTGAAAATAATATCACATTTATTTAGGTACAGCTTTGAAGCCAAATCTTTTAGAAACAGGGATGAGGTTATTTATCAAAATATACCACAGTCATTCATCTTTGAATACAGACAAACTTTATTGTTATTCTAAACATAAATCTAATCTAACACATATATACATAAGACAGGTTGGTGTGAAGAGTGACAGAATGTGAAATAAATGATCAATACCTTTTTTGAGTCTACATCGATTTGCTATCGGATTACTCAAAGTATTTAACAAATACACCAGCACTTTGAGCACAATATTGGATATGTACTTGCTTGTCTTTGTGGTGTTTCCTTGGCTCTTAGTCAAATGTTTGTTCCGTCGATGTTTTGGACCTCTGTAAGATCGGATAGTTATTGTCTGTATGAATGATGAGGTTGGCTTTGAAGCAAGGCCTTCTCATGGGTGTGTGAACCGTAGAGAGTGACAGTCTTCCTCTGGACTTTGAGTCACAAGCTTCCTTGGACCTCACATGGCATGGATCTGGTTCCAACGAGATCCAGAGAAGACCACGAGGGAAGAGTCAGAGAAGACCACGCGGGAAAGAGTCAGAGCGAAGTCTGAGCAGCCAGAAGAGCAGGAGAGACAAGCAGTGAGGGAAAATGACAAGAGAAGAGATATCTTCCTGTTTGGAAACATTTGAACCTGAAACTGGTGAAAAGGTATCCTGCGCCAATCAGTAGTGACTTTTCAGAGTCACATGGTCAACTGGGCTGTCTTTTCCAACAGTTGATTTTATGGTCTTTTTGTTTCAGATTCTTTTACAAAATTCCATGATATTCATATGAGGCATGATATTCGTTGTCATCAGCTTTCTCTATGTAACCAAGCAAACTATTGCATACCAAGCATGACATTCTTTCATGCATTCTTTTATACGTGTAGGTAACAAAACATGAAAATCCCTGGTTACAAATCATACTGGTTAATTCCTTGGTTAGACCACATGGATAAAAAATGTCACACATTTTAAAGAGGTACATCAGGCTATAATCATGAATTTGTCATTTATACAAGTTACCACAGTTCAAAGAGATTGTCAGAATTACCTAGCAAGGCTAGGCATTGTAGGGTCTTGCCCCACTAAAAATGGCAGCAGAGACAGCATGGCACTTTGTTCTATGATCGAAGGGGAGACATTGAACTCGGTTACCCAGAATGCTTCACAGCCGAACAGGAAGTGCCGCCCATGGACTCGATCTCAAACGTCATTGATCAAAAGCGGCCTATGACCGATGAAGTCATCTTGACAAAACCAGCGGTCTGATTTGATTTTGCTCTCTCTGTTTACAGCCTCACTGCCTATAATGGCACAAGCTGTGCTTTAAAGAGACCTGTCTACACACGAAGGAATTTCCCTCCTGGACAAAGAGAGACCACGTTTTTCTAACCTCACCATTTGTTCACAGTAGAGTAAGATTAACTTCGATCACTAAACGTTTGATGTTTGTTGATGTTTGTTTCATGAACCCCTGTTTGTTCGCTCTGTCTCTCTCTCTCTCTCTCACACACTGAAATTCACGGAGCGAGCAGCACCGCGGTTTATGTACGAATCAGGCTGGTGTTTTTCAAATTCTCCTGCCTGTTTTGTTCAGTTCCTTTTGTGTGTCTGCTCATTATCACCCACACGTGGTATTAGCTCCGTCTTTCTTTCTCTACACATTCAAATAATCGTTGGCTCTGCCCTTTCCGACCTAGTCCTCCATTTTGAACTAGTTTCCATTTTGAATTCGGTTTGCCATTTTTAACCTAGCCTAAGGCTGAAACCGATCCTCCATTTTGAACTGGTTCCACACGTGGAGATTAGTCCGCCATTTTGTTTTCTTTGTTACCGAAGCAAGACACACATACACTAGCATATAGCTCCAGAATTTAGTTAGGATTTCCACTTTGTTTTTGTGTTATATTCATTGCTGTTTGATTATAAGAAATCTTGTTATATTATAATAAGTACTCCTAGTTGTTTGTTTGAATATTGTGTTGAAGCCGGCCTCTGCCACGTCAAGAACTCCTGTATTACTTCAGTATTGTTAAATTGTTGTTGTTAAAAGCCAACTGTAACCAGATTACTGTTGGATTCATATAGCAATAATTCGACTAGCTTCTTCCCTTTTTGATTATTTTGATTATCAATCAAAATACTCAGTCTTCAGGGTAGAATTTTATGAGACTTGATCAGTCACTTACTATAATTTTCTCTTGTCAAAGAGTCGTGCCCCGAGGATAGAATTTAACTAATTAAATTATCTTATTTAATTTAATTATGAATTAATAATTAATAAACATTAATAATGAATTACATCTGATAGTAAAACTGATCTAACCAACCTGTGCACCCTACATAAATTGTGTGTGGAATAAATGTATTCTGTACATTTTAGAAGGTTAAATCTGTAAAAGTACTGTGACTTTGTGTAAAATGTTCTTGGATGAAGATGAAATGTGTTAGTATTCAAGTCGTGCAAATCTGATAGTCTTTTGGAAACCTTTCAAAGAGAAGTCTGCTTTAACTCTGTGTGGAATTTCAGGAGGTCGTGCTGAGGGGCCTTTCTGACCCTTTTTGATTTAAATTAAGTTGTTTTCAATGTTTTGACCATTTCATTGTCCAAAGACAGGCCTTCAGTAGGAAGTTGATGCTTGGTCCATTTATTTATGATGCTGAGAAATTCCAGGATTAAAAGGGTTGTGTTTTTCCTAGATTCAAATCATGTCGTTTCAATTCTTCTGCATGTATAATCCAACAACAGGGTCCGGAACTTGACTAACCTGAGGCGATTATCCTGCACTTAAAAAAGCCAGCTCGGCAGGAAAATAACTTAAAAGCACCCATAGATTTAAAGACTCAAATGTGAAAACATTCATATCTACTTGCAAGCCAATGTTTTAAGAAATGTGCTTCCCGCACTACCACTGAAGTGATAGCTGTTTGTCTTACGAGAGGACATTTTCTGTGTGCACCGTGAGTGAGAGAGGGAAATTAATCTTTGTATACATCTGCTTTAGATATCGTCATTTTTAATATTTGTATTATTAATGAATTATGTTTAAAAATGTAACAATCCCATGACAGTAATTTCAAGTGCAACCTTTGTAACAATATAAAGCCAAACGTGAATGTATAAAAATGTTGAACAGATTAATGGGGGGAAATATTGACCGACAAGTAACTCCAATGTCGATTAACAGCATCGGAACTGTTTAGTCGACTGGTCTCGCACTTGCCTGTGAAAAAATATATTTTGTAAACGTGCAAATAGTCCAGGGGGTCTCTTAATTAATATGAGCTCATAAAAGCTGTTTGAATAATAATTATGGAATGATAAAAAGCAAGTTTGAAAAGGTTTTACATGGAGTATAGCAGATCACACTGCAGGACAACCTCCCAAAGGTATTTCAGGTCAAATATACATTTACAAAAGAAAAGTGCAAAAATAAAATCTACAGCTGCATTGACACACACTGTATGGCACAGACATGCACACACACACACACACACACAACTCATTCCACCAGCGCTTTTCTCTTTTTGTCCTCATTTCGGCGACTCTGACGTCTGCAATATTCGCTCGCACCTGAAACCAAGCCTGCCTTAACAGACATGTCCACTCGCATTATCCACCGTGTGCTCAGGTACACAGCGGAGATGCCACACATACACACACACACACTCAGAGAGTAAAAGGGAAGGTTATTGAGGCCGTTTCTCACATGGATCAGCCGAGTGACTTTCTCAAACCCTGTTTATTGTGTGTCCCATCCGTTCATATATTTCCTGTTGAGATGTCCGGTGCTGCCCAGTTTGTTAAATCACTTTAATGTGCCTCTACACAAACACACTTTATAACAATGCTCGACTGATAGGGGATTTTTAATTGCCGATACTGATATCTGATACCAACATGTTTACATAATACAATTAAATAATACAAAGACTTATTTTTAACAAACGATTTACTTTAAATTGTCAAGACTGATGGTAGATTAACTGACATAAGATTGAATAATGTCTGTTAAGTGGTTGAGTTGATAAATGTTAATAATCTCAAAAAGGTGAAATATTATTCGTCCTGGCTCATATTTTCACTATTTTACAACACGCCGTGTGAACTGCACAGTTTAGTCACAGTAACTCTTTTACACAATATTACAGTCAACTTAAAGGTACAGTAAATTACAACTATTTATTGATTAACAAATTCATTATACAAAAGATTGTTTTAAAACAGGAAGGAAGGTTTTTAATAAATGTGATTTATTTGTTACTAAAGATCATGACACATTAAAATAATCTAAATGAACGATAATGCAAAGTCTTGTGTTATATTGTGAATGTAGTCATGAGTGTTGTTCGACATTACCCAGAGAGTTATAACATTATCAAATTCATAACGTGCATATCAAATATTGTTTATTTGATTATCAATTATCTAACCTACAGTGTTTAATTCAGCAAAAACTAGGCAACAACAGTATTACCAACAGGATAATCCATTTAACCGGGACAGATAAATGGTTAACTGATCGGTATCGGGATTGGTATCAGCTGATCAGATGACAAGAAAATGGGTAATCGTTATTGGCTGTAAAAATCCTCATCGGAGCGTCGGTAGATATCTGGATTGTTGAAATTTCAATATTAGCAATATTTTTACCCAGCCCTGGTTTCGATATAGTGCACTTTAGCACGACTGGAACACTGTAGTGACCAATCAGTATCCAGGAGTTTTATTATTTGCATTTTATCAAGAATCACGTATGATGATAATATTTCATTATTGGATCTCCAGCAGTTCTGTGTGTGTGTGTGTGTGTGTGTGTGTGTGTGTGCAGGTCACAGCCGCAGGCACTACAGAGACAAATGTGTGTTTACCAGCTAGAGTTTGGGCATCAATTTGTCCCCAGAAATCAGCTGTGTGAGTGTGTGTGAGTGTGAGTGTGTGAGTGTCTGTGTGTGTAAGTGTGTGTGTGTGGGTGTGTGTGTGTGTGTGTGTGTATGTGTGTGTAGGGTTAGAGGGTTTGAGGGAGTATAAAAACTCCTGCAGAATGCATCTCCTGCAGCCATGCGTCCCCCGCTGTGCTTTCACCCCGCACCACAACGTCCGCTCTGAGGAGATTCCTCCCGCATGCAGCCGTCGCAAGAACTTTCCGTCAAGCTGACAGATCCGCACTGACATCAGCTCTGGAGGAAAGTGCTGCAGCCACGAGAGGACATGAGCGGGGGGAGCATTTGCCCTGAATTAATGCTGCTTTAAACACACACACACACACACACACACACCGCACTTTCATTAATTTAATTAGCATACGGCCAACTGCAGATGACAGCACCAGATAAAAGAGAAATTTGATCTTTTTTGTGTCTGCCGTACTTTTATCAGGTGGTTTATGAGTTCAGTTTTAGAGTGACTTCTGTCTCGTGTGAAATATTGTGGAATATTTTTGCTAAACTCAATGGCCCATGTCATGACCTGAGTGACACGTTCATATAAAGCTGTGAGGCTTGGAATCGAGTGGCTCATTGCTTTATAAAACTGCAGCAACAGAAACGTGATAGACAACAATGTTAAATAAATAATTACATTTATTTTTATATTTATCAGAATGAACAATTCTTACAGCAAGTTATCTTGTTCATTAAACTGATGTTTTTGTGGTTATGCAGAAACTTTGCAAAATGAAATGTCACGTATGCATTTATTGTCATTTTAAGTCTTTAAATGATTACTCAAAAAATTATTTACTCAAAAATGGTAATACACTACAAATTACTAATTACATCTTTAAGTTTTTAATTCCATTTTCTCCAAATTTGGAATGCCCAATTCCCACTACTTAGCAGGTCCTCATGGTGGCACAGTTATTCACCTCAATCCGGGTGGTGAAGGACAAGTCTCAGTTGGCCACCGTCAATCCGCGCATTTTATCACGTGACTCGTTGTACATGACACCGCGGAGACTCACAGCATGTGGAGGCTCATGCTACTCTCCACGATCCACACACATCTCACCACACGCCCCATTCTAGACTCCACCCTCCCTAGCAACCAGCCTATTTGGTTGAAGGAGACCTGACTGGAGTCACTCAGCACGCCCTGAATTCAAACTCACGACTCCAGGTGTGATAGTCAGCATCAATACTCGCTGAGATAGTTTTTTTGCACACCATATTCAAAATGATGTCGATATATCCACTTATATTTGAATTGTGCCTTCAGATGTCACAGGAACTCAGACATGCATATGAACATAAGTCATATTTAAATATATTACACATAAATATTTTAAAATCAGTAACTGTAATCTGATTACAATAATTTAAATTGTAATGTGTTATAGTAATTAGATTACAACAACTAATTATTTTGTAATGAGATTAAACCCAATACTGTTGAGAAGTCAGAGTCAGAATTATCCTTTTATAGTCACTGACAGTATCAAACAAGTCTGTGCATGTTGTATTCAGATATGTTTATTATATTAGATTTTTTTTGTTAATAAAAACAATAATAACAATCATATTTCCACCTTTCAAAATATTAAAGCAGAAATCAAGCAAAAGGGTCAAAGACCTACAGTATATAAGTACATAAAACAGTCATATGGAAAAAGCAAAAAGAGTAATGAGCTCAATATCACTAGACCTATGAAAGCTTAAAAACACTTCTAATGTCATGAATTCACTTTTTAGAAATGTCTTAGATAAATACAAGAAGTCTTACATTTTGTTTGTGAGGTTCTTAAATTTTGGGGTGTGAATAGAGTAGACTCTTAAAACAACAAACATGTGTTTTAATTGGCTGTTAATAACTATGGTAACTGATATGCATGTTAACACACCTGCTTAGATGAAGTCATCAAATACCAAACAATGGGGAAATGCAAGTTTAACAACAAGCGACTGGAAAATAAAAAGTTCTCGGACTGGTTATAACCAGTTCAGATTTGGTGGCCCTGGTCTGACATTCAGTATTACAGGTATTGTGCACATTTGGAATCATTCAATCATGCACAACATTTGTAATATGGGGAATTCTCACACACCTTTAATCACATTAACATGTAGAATTGGTAAACCAATCCATACAGATCATGAACAGATCATAATAAATGTGTCTCAAACTTTCAGAATCTTTCAGCAGCATTCTGCAGGTCATTAAACATTTTAGTTTTGTGTGTACAAACATAGAGGAAGCACGATGACGTTGTATATTTACAGTGTATGTGTGTGTGTGTTTGTGTGTGTTTGTGTGTGGGGGGGGGGGTGTTTGTGTGTGTGTGTGTGTGTGTGTGTGTGAGAGTGTGTGTGTGAGTGTGTGTGTGGGGGGTGTTTGTGTGTGTGTGTGTGTGTGTGTGTGTGTGTGTGTGTGTGTGTGTGTGTGTGTGTGTGTGTGAGAGTGTGTGTGTGA